>NC_089772.1:15194124-15273374 GCF_040412425.1 Macrobrachium rosenbergii
TAATTAGAAGGAACTTTCCCTAATTGCCGGAAGCACACCTGCGACTCCTGTACTGGAAGATAGCTCCAGACCTGCGCTGCATATGAATGGGTTTGTCTAGGATTATTACTTGCTTGCATTTGCAATGTTTGAGCTTGCTACAGTTTGGTGAATACATATTTAAATGTGTAAAGAAAAGGTCTCTGTAAGAAATGTAGAGGTGTATGCTTCAATGAAAGTGTACCTGAATTATAGGATCTAGTGTTAATAGGTCCTCCCTGGCCAAGGACTGTAGAAGTGTAAGATTCAGTGAAAGTGAACCTATATTATACGATCTAGTGTTAAGAGGTCCTCCCTGGCCAAGAATTGTAGAGGAGTAAGATTCAGTGAAATTGTACCTATATTATACGATCTAGTGTTAACAGGTCCTCTCTGGCCAAGGACTGTAGAAGTGTAAGATTCAGTGAAAGTGAACCTATATTATACGATCTAGTGTTAAGAGGTCCTCCCTGGCCAAGAATTGTAGAGGAGTAATTTTCAGTGAAAGTGAACCTATATTATACGATCTAGTGTTAAGAGGTCCTCCCTGGGCCAGAATTGTAGAGGTGTATGCTCCAATGAGAGTGTACCTATAGTATACAATCTAGTGTTAAAACCCTGCCTCCCTGGCCAAGACTGTATCCAAAATTTTTGAAATTTCTGCTCTATTCACCGGACGAAACTGAAGTCAATTCTGCGGGGAAAATGCTTGTGCTTCGTATTATTTTTCTCTCGCTCGTTCTTTTTTGATATACCACTACAAATGAACACGTAGCTCGATCTATTGCTACTTATATTCCGATATGCTTCCTTATTGGACAATGGTCTCTGTCCTTTCATTTAAGAGTTGACTTCTTCATACGCTGTCCTACTAAAGCTAAATCAAGATCAAAAGATGATGGTGTCCTTTCTTATCTAACTTACATACTGTCATGCTTTTTTGAATTGCTTTTGAGTTTTCTGTAAAAGAAAACTATTGTGCAGGCTTTGTCTGTCCGTCCGCAGTTTTTTCTGTCCGCACTTTTTCTGTCCGCCCTCAGATCTTAAAAACTACTAAGGCTAGACGGCTCAAAATTGGTTTGTTGATCATCCACCCTCCAAACATCAATCATACCAAATTGCAGCCTTCTAGCCTCCGGAGTTTTTATTATATTTATGGTTAAAGTTAGTCATAATCGTGCTTCTGGCAACGATATAGGACAGGCCACAAACGGGCCGTAGTTTTAAAGCTTCTTGGGCCGCGGCTCATGCAGCATTACCTATCCTCCTGGAAGGTGCTCGCTATCTCCAGACAAACATTTAATATATCTTTTTGAAAAAGGATTCGTAATGCGGGTTATTAATGAGATGAAATAAGATATTAGAGCTACATAATCAAATCAGATATAATGTAATAAATGCAGCAACTTCCTTCTGGTAATATCATACAAAGAGGAATGTCTCTCATATTTTTGGGGGGGGCTCCAACTCCCCTCATGCCCACAGGTAATACAATTATTTAACCGGAAAAAATGGTTTTCACATGATAATAGAATGCAGGGCATTTGTATAAATTCCACATATTCATTACGCTCATATATTTAATTCCACGCCAGGTATCGAAGAGAACCTTTGGTAGGTCAGCTTTAACTTGGGATACGAATGCTTCCTAGATTAAGCTCCCATAGAGAAGGGAAGTAAATGATGATAATTGAAGATAACGAAGGAGCAAGCCATATTCTTTGCCACTACTGTAGAGCAGGGGTTCTCAAACTGGGGGGGTAATTACCCCCGTGGGGGTAATGAAGCCGTTCCTGGGGACGGGTAACGAGGCCCTTGCTATTAGTAACAGTTCTTCGGAGTAGAATTCAGTAATTCAGTAATAAGAGGAACAATGTTTCAATTTTTATTTTTTGTCAGAGGAGTAATGTCTAAAACCTAAATTCTTTATTCCTTAAGACTTGAATAAAAGTAAACTTAACTTCGCACATACAAAATGCGTTAGAAATGAACCATTCCAATATTTTTCTTTCCTTTCTATCATAACTCCACATAACCGAAGAGGAATGGCGATCTACCACACCACTGCCAACAAATTTCCAGAACCACTGCACTAGAGAGTTGGGGTAATTTTAACTCACTCTAATGAAAAGTCATCGACATAATAAGGGAAGGGAGAATTGTAATTATACGGTAATTACTTTGACAACACTACCCCATGCAGCGAATAGATTGAGAACACTTGGAAAGGGGAAGACTGGCAAAGTTAATGAAGGGTTTGCACGTAAAGCGTTATTATAACCACAGTAGATAATTCATTACAATCACATAACGGATTACAGCTGGGGAGATTATATGAATAATAAGTATATAACAAAAGGTTTAATAGAGAGGGGATAAACTGGGTTATTGAATATTACCGCAGATAGAATATGAAGAAAACTTATGTTAGGTTATAATTTTTAGCTTTCTGTAAAAAAATAACGATTGTGCCGGCTTTGTCTTTCCGTCCGCGCTTTATTTGTCCGCCCTCAGATCTTAAAAACTACTGAGGCTAGAGGGCTGCAAATTAGTACGTTGATCATCCACCCTCCAATCATCAAACACACCAAATTGCAGCCCTCTAGCCTCAGTAGTTTTTATTTTATTTAAGGTTAAATTTAGCCATTGTCGTGCGTCTGGCAACGCCATAAGGACAGGCCACCACGGCCGGCTGGAAGTATCATGGGCCGCTGCTCATACAACATTATACGCTGTACAGAAAACTCGAATGCAGCGAAAAACTTCGGTGCATTTTTTACTTTTTAAATTTATCAATTTAGGCAGACACTATAAAAACAGGTTTCTCTCTTTTAGAGATATATGAAGATGTGTAATAACTTAAAATGATAACTGAAAAATGCAACGATTAGAAAAGGTTGATAAAATGAGAATCTGAGTAGAAAGAAAATATGAAAACAGATAATTCTTAAATAATCAAGAACTCAATTTCATTGGAATAAAAACAGTTAAAGAAATGCACCGAAGTTTCTTCGGCGCAGTCGAGTTTTCTATACAACGCATAATGCTGTATGAAACTCTCAGCCGCGGCCGATGAAACTCTCAGCCACGGCCCGGTGGTGCCTTGTGTTGTTGGCACCTATAGCGGTGCCAGGAGCACAATCATAGCTAACTTTAACCTTAAATAAAACGAACACAACTGAGGCTAGAGGGCTGCAATTTGGTATGTTTGATGACTGGAGAGTGGATGATCAACATACAATTTGCAGCCCTCTAGCCTCAGCAGTTTGTAAGATCTGGGGGCGGACAGAAAAAAGTGCGGACGGACAGACAAAGCCGGCACAATAGTTTT
The DNA here is from genome assembly GCF_040412425.1 of Macrobrachium rosenbergii. Taxonomy (NCBI): domain Eukaryota; kingdom Metazoa; phylum Arthropoda; class Malacostraca; order Decapoda; family Palaemonidae; genus Macrobrachium; species Macrobrachium rosenbergii. The sequence continues at coordinate 15,197,474 of NC_089772.1, forward strand.
CTTTTACAGAAAACTAAAAAAGGAGAAGAATCACACAAACCACCGGTCTCTCTCCTTCTATTCTGCCGCGAGGAGGGTCAGTAATCTCCCGGAATTAACGTGAAGAGAGAAGAGCTCAAAAGCCAAGTCGAACGTCAGCACCCCGAGAATTCCAGCGAAAAGGTTTTTGCTGGTGGGCCTTTCTTCGCTAATGACCAGAGGCTGCCTATCTTTCTGTTTAATGGCGCGGGGGACTACGCTGTATCTGCGCTGCCTCAGATCTCTTCATCTCGTGGGATTCCCAAAATCTGCCGCGGCTCCCATCGCCAACACCGTGCTGCAAAGTATTTGCCGCCGCAGCAATCTTGCAGTCGACTGCAGTGTCTGCAAAACGGTATTGTAGTCCTTTATTTTTGGATTATCTTTCATACTTGGTAATGTTTGAGTATGTACGCACGGCTATTTTTTTCTGTATGCGAGGAAAAACATGATATTAAGATATTAATCATTTACTTTCAGTAATACTGACCATTTTCAAAATTTAATTTCAGCAACCTGAAATGGCTGTTCCCTGAATGGAGGTGTGGCCGGCACATACACACACACACACATTAGAAGGGCGTCTCACCACAAACAAAAATGTTTGAGTTATAAGCCATCAATGTCTTGGAAATTCAACCTGCTCTAATTTCTTTGTTTTTCAAGATACAAAACTTAAATTTTGTATGAGATGGAGTATTTGCGATCAGGAATAGAATAGTAGGCATAAAAAAATTATAGTTCAACCCAACCCCTTTTTTTTCAAAAAAGGTGGATTATTTTAAAGCTGATCAGGTGAAAAACGACATTCTCAAAAGTTGGGGCGGGAGGCCATTCTACTGATGGATGCCTGGTATGTATTATTCCTAAGATTATTTACCAACGGAATTCTGCGCAACATGGACAAATTCAGCAGTTCTCGAAGCTTATGACAAACTGTAGGAATAACTTTATCTTATCAAAATGGAGCGCAAGTTTATATATATATATATATATATATATATATATATATATATATATATATATATATATATATATATATATATATATATATATATATATATATATACACACACATATATACACATATATATAGTATATATACAGTGTATATATATATATATATATATATATATATATATATATATATATATATATATATATATATATATATATATATACATATACATTATACAGTATATATATCTCTCTCGAACAAACTTGAATTTACACTGCAAAAGGAAGCGTTCAGTTTATTTTCTTCAAATTATGGACCGGTAGATACAGAAAAAAAATCCATTAACCGCACCTAATTTTCGCTATGTCACAATTATCTTATCTTAATGGGAGCACAGCTCTCATCTGAATAAACCCGAATCCCCTTTCCCCAAAGACACATCGTTGGATGTTTGGTGGAAACTGACACAGTGATACTGGGGATGTCGCAGATGGGAAAAGTTTACGCCATGCATACATACATACATACATACATACATACATACATACATACATACATACATACATACATACTACAGACGGTGGACAAACTTCAATCAAGAAAGTTAGCTCAGGTGAGCTAAAAAGGTCTTCCTTTCCCCAAACTAGACACGTAAAAAAAACTTTTACCCCTGCAGTAAAACCCAGAAACCTAATAAATAAGTTTAAAGGTCGAATGGTGGGTTTGTCCCCTCGCCTTAATCGGTAAATTCCGTGGTTGGACTTGTGGTATACGCCTTTCTTTCATTTTTTTTCTATTCTTAATTTGTGGAATTTTTGTGAATTCATTTATTTCTGTAATTTTTAGTTTTCTGAAAAAGAAAACTATTGTTCCGGCCTCGTCTATCTGTCTGCACTTTTTCTGTCCGCCCTCAGATCTTGAAAACCACTGAGGCTAGAAGGCTGCAAATTGTTATGTTGATCATCCACCCTCCGATCATCAAACATACCAAATTGCAGCCCTCTAGCCTCAGTAGTTTTTATTTTATTAAAGGGTAAATTAGCCATAATCTTGCTTCTGCCTAATATATAGGATAGGCCACCACTGGGCCTTGGCTAAAGTTTCACGGGCCGCGGCTCACACAGCATTATACCGAGGCCACCGGAAGATAGACCTGTTTTCGGTGGCCTTGATTATACGCTGTAATTGCTGTACAGAAAAGTCGATTGCGCCGAAGAAACTTCGGCGTAATTTTTACTTGGTTTTAGCAGGAAAGAGATGTAGATATTCTAGAATACATGTAATGCAAGAGTTGGAAAATTTGAAGGAAAACATTTTGAATAACAAATTTTTATTTCCTAGTTCGTTCTTTCTGAGGTCTTTTCTTTCACCTATATGTATTTCACAAAGAATAAATAGGAGAAACGCAAAACTTCCCACACAGAAAAATAGTTACCCTAAAACAAAAGAAATTTAGTTTTACACAACAGTAAAATAAATGAAAAAAGTGAACTCATTTCTGTCTCACTATATACTGACCGTACTCATGTCAAAATCCGCATGAGGAAATCACCTTTATACAAGACTGCACCTTTCTCAAAGATGCTTTCTTTTCCTCATGGATAAAATGAAAAAGCACATGAAAGGCAAACTGTGCTTATTGATATATTTTTCTAGCGTCGCTGTTTTTTTCTTACCAAGTTTTTGTAACCCTTAGCATAACATACCTTACTATATTTTTTATGTTCGACTTTCTTCTTAAAGATGGATGCCTTCATCGTGATAAAAAATGTCTGCAGTGTAAAAACAGTGGTCGAGTTCCACGCGCTTCCACCTCCGTCATAAGCTTCAAAATTAACAAGTAAACTAGTACAAAATGCGCCGAAGTTTCTTCAGCGCAATCGAGTTTTCTGTGCAACGCATAATCAAGGACACCGAAAACAGATCTATCTTTCGGTGGTCTCGGTATAATGCTGTATGAGCCTCGGCCCATGAATCTTCAACCACGGGCCGGTTGTGGCCTGTCCTATGTCGTTGCCAGACGCATGATTAGGGCTAACTTAAACCTTAAATACAATAAAAACTACTGCGGCTAGAGGGCTGTAATTTGGTATGTTTAATGAATGGAAGGTGGATGATCAGTGTACCAATTTGCAGCCCTCTAGCCTCAGCAATTTTTAAGATCTGAGGGCGGACAGGAAAACTGCAGACGGACAGACAAAGCCGGCACAAAATAGTTCCCTTTTACAGAAAGCTAAAAAGCAACATCTGCTGCTGCCTTCCCATTCCGAACAGAAGGAAAAAGAAAAAGTGAGCAGAGTTCAGAGGCCAATTAATCTGATCCCGTAGAGTCACTGTCCATATATCAAAAGAGCGGGGAGAGAGAAAGGAAGAGCGCCTGAAACAGAAAAATAACAGCGGTAGAAATCGGGCAACATGATATTGGACAGACAGTATTGAATAGCGCTCAATGGAGGAACCGAGACCAAAAACAAATGTACTAGAATGGCCTCGTGTCAACGTAAATTCCCGACACATTTTACCGTTCCCGAATTAAAGGAAAGAAAAACGTATAATTGAAATAACGGAATTATTCCAGTTTTTCGTCCTTGCATATTTTATAAAATAAGAGACGCATGGAATAAAAACAAGTCAAAAATGCGCCGAAGTTTCTTTGGGGCGATCGAGTTTTCTGTACGGCCGCTACAGTGTATAATCAAGGCGATCAAAAATAGATCTATCTTTCGGTGGTCTAGTTATAATGCTGTATGAGCCACGCCCATGGAACTTTAACCACGGCCGGTGGTGGCCTGGGCTATATCGTGGCTAACTTTAACCTTAAATAACATAAAAACGACTGAGGCTAGAGGGATGCAATTTGGTATGTTTGATGCTTGGAGGGTGGATGATCAACATACCAATTTGCAGCCCTCTAGCCTCAGCAGTTTTTAAGATCTGAGGGCGGAAAAAGTGCAGACAGAAAAAGACAGAAAAAGTGCGGACAGAAAAAGTGCGGACGGACAGACAAAGCCAGCACAATAGTTTTCTTTTACTGAACACTAAAAAGGATCTGATCGTATAACAATTAAGAGAACATTCAAATGTCGACGTTCTTTTATTTTTTTATTCAAATTTCACGAAGATTACACGAAGGGTCATCAAGCTGGCGTGATCAGGGCTGGACTTTGGTGCAGACGACACCGAAGTCTAAGGTCTCTGCTTTAGTGGCCGAAGCGAAAGCCTCCAATAATTCACGCGAAATACCTTTGTTCCACGAAGCCTTCCATCATGGAATTCTGCTGATGTATAGAGAGAGAGTTCAATAGAGCCGACAGATTCCCCATAACGCTACGTTATATCTTTATTATATACAGAGATGTATAAGTTGGTTATCATACAGATACGGGATAAGCGGCCACGAAAAGAAGTGACTAAATTATGAGTGAATAAGATCTCACTCCAAGAAAGACGAACGATGCAATAACATATAATCGTATAACATTTAAATAATCCCTAAATTGACATACAGGCATAACCAACAATTAAAACACTATAAGTGGCAATAATAAACAAGTAAAAAATGCGCCTAAGTTTCTACGGCGTAATCGAGTTTTCTGTACATCCGCTAGAGCTTTAAAAATCAAGGCCACCGAAAATGGAACTATCTTTCGGTGGTCTCGGTATAATGCTGTATGAGCCGCGGCCCATGAAACTTTAACCACGTCCCGGTGGTGACGTATCCTATATCGTTGCCAGATGCACGATTATGGCTAACTTTAACCTTAAATAAAATTTAAAAAAAAAACTACTGAGGCTAGAAGGCTGCAATTTGGTACGTTTGATGATTGGAGGTGGATGATCGACATACCAACTTGCAGCCCTCTAGCCTCAGTAGTTTTTAAGATCTGAGGGCGGACTGAAAAAGTGCGGATAGAATAAAGTGCGGATGGACAGGCAACCCGGCACAATGATTTCTTTTACAGAAAACTAAAATTATAAAGAAAAATAAGAGTGCCTTTACAAAGTAGTTTTTCAGGTCCACGTTCAGTTGTTTTTGTTACAAGTCCTTGATTATTTAGTCTTTTTTTGAAGAGCAACATTTTGAAGAGTTTTTCCAGGGAATGCATAAATAGATAAATAATTTATAGAAGACTTTCCCCGTAACAAATCTTGGCGGAAAGTTATGCCATAACTAATGCAGCTTCGCCCGAATGAAACTATCTGGGATTCAGTAACTACCCTGATGAGAAACAGTTTGGTATGTTACTGATTCATGCCTCTCTCTCTCTCTCTCTCTCTCTCTCTCTCTCTCTCTCTCTCTCTCTCTCTCTCTCTCTCTCTCTCTTACAACGTGAAGCTACAGGTTTTTCATCAACTGTACAGAATAATCATTTCATTCTCGTGCGGTCGCGTTTCTTTCATTTACGCCAGACATAAAATAAGCCAGTTTCCTGATCGATATTATACAAAATAAAAACGCTTTTACGAACTTTTTCGTTATTAGTAAAGCGGTCGCTACGATCGGTTAGCGTTGCAATTTAATTTCTTTTATCTTTGCATACGGATCACGGAAGTCTCCCAACAGGAAAGGCGTACGAATATTACTCGATTAATCAAAGAATTTCTGAGGGAAACTTAGTATTAATGATCGGAGGCGAAGTTCCTATCTCCACGCGCATCAGCTGTTACCAGGAGGTAAATGATCCTTTGAGAATGGAGTGTTCTCTCTCTCTCTCTGATAAATCCTTGTTGGTTAGAATGGTGCATTCAGGGCGATTCCAAAAGATATTCCTCATTCAAAAGAATAAAATTCGGGAAATTCACTTAATCTGTAATCTAGCATTGTAAGATATATAATATATTCGAGGATCTGCGTGAAAACGGTATGGTTAAATATGACTGACTTTATAATAATTTATAATACATCAATATCATCCATGTCAATATTCTCTCTCTCTCTCTCTCTCTCTCTCTCTCTCTCTCTCTCTCTCTCTCTCTCAAAGTTTACAAGAAAGATAGACAAACTCATTAGAACACTGAGAATGAACAGTAAAACCTGCTCTTACAGATAAGTGAGCACATGATGTCTCCTCGGATGGACTAACAAGTCTTTGAGACATCCTGATCCCTGTAACTCCTTGTAACTCTCGCTTTCTGATGGTTGCGTAACAAATCCCACGCCTATCTGCGACGCTGGGTGGTTGGTCTCTCCCTTAAGGTACATCAGTCTTCTAGACATCCTCTCATGCATATTGAAACGGCATAAGGCCAGCGTAAGAGAGAAAATAGGCACGGGCAGGCTAAGTGCCCCGAAACAAGACACAAAAATGACTAAGAAGAAAAGTCCAAAAGTGGGGTCTGTCATATTATCTTTACGACTTATTTTTTATTTTTCAGATTTCAGTCCCAAATGTAAGTCTGTAGCAAGATTTTCTTTTACTAATATTCACAACCATGTTAATTAACTGTGGTGACTCATGGCCAGCTTCCAGAGATATCAATTCAACAGAATTGCTCATAGTTGAATATTGAATATATTATATTATATATATATATATATATATATATATATATATATATATATATATATATATATATATATATATATATATATATATATACATATATATATATATATATATATATATATATATATATATATATATATATATATATATATATATATATATATATCCCCTGTACATCAATGTATGTTTCCTTTGCAGACGTGAATCTTGTCTGTTCAATGCAAAGGAAACAAAGAAATATAGTTGATAATGGAAACGGTTTGTCAGTATATGCCGAGTGAATAGAATTGACTGGATGTGATGTGTCTTTTAAACAATTAGCCCAAAATGGAAAGTATCTTCCTTTTCCCTGTTTGTAAATCACTTTCAATCATTAGGGTTCCCCAACACTGACCTAGTTAAATTTTCAGATTATGCTTTGTGCAGCCGATTTCATTGATGCTTGAAGTTTTCACAGAAGAAAAAAACCATCATTTTTCCCCTGATTAAAAAAACAAGTAAAAAACGCTTGCTTTCTGTACAGCGTATAATGAAGGCTACTGCAGGCATTACTGAAGGTTCTTTGCAGCGTCCCTTCGGCCCCTAGCTGCAACCCCTTTCATTCCTTTTACTGTACTCCCATTCATATTATCTTTCTTCCATCTTGCTTTCCAACCTCTCCTAACAATTGTTTCACAGTGCAACTGCTCTGAGGTTTTCCTCCTGTTACACCTTTCTAACCTACCTGCTCTCAATTTCCTTTCCACCGCTGAATGACCATAGGTCCCAGGTCCCAGTGCCGAAACTCTATAGGTTCAATTTAACCCAGTTCTATACTTGGCAAGATAGGTTTTGAAAGGTTAATATGTTAGGTTAATATATAAAGAACGGAATATTAATTGCGCAGTTCAAACTCAATGGGCAATTTTCATTTTCATGGACAGAATACATTCATTAGCAAAGGCTAATATAATTATGCAGTTATTTTTATTCTATGAATACTAAGAACCGCCCTTTAAAGGTTTCCGAGAGAGAGAGAGAGAGAGAGAGAGAGAGAGAGAGAGAGAGAGAGAGAGAGAGAGAATATCTCGACGACCGTTTCAATACCCTTGCATTTTCTTACATAATTTGATTCTGTGTTTTCGCTCTATCTCAATTCGCGACAGCTGCTGCCTTCACAGCCGACTGAGAGAGGCAGACATGGTATATGGTGAATGAGATTATGATGGAACATGTTGGGGTGAGGGGGGTTGGTGTTTGAGGGGGGCTGTCGTCTAGGCAGCTCCGTGGTTCTATTGCATCTCCAGGGTCATTTGTATGTCCTGCGTTTTAGGTCTATGACGATTACACCAAATATTAGATATAGTTTTATTCGATGGATAAAAATCCATTATTTTAAAAAAATTAGTTGGGGTAATTACTGCTAAATTTTGTTACGCCATCTGGTGATGAGCTCAAATTCTATATAGTATATTAAATAAAATCTGGCATGTGTGATATGGCTTACAATGTTGACTTTTGTGATTTTTACGATTCTATGATTATCTGTCTATAAAAAAAAAAAGTAAAAATTGCGCCGAAGTTTTTCGGAGCAATCGAGTTTTCTGTACAGCGTACAATACTGTATGAAACTTTTAGCCACGACCCGTGAAACTCTTAGCTGCGGCCAATGAAACTCAGCCACGGTCTGGTGGTGACCTCAGCCAAGGTCCGGTGGCCTGTGTTGTTGGTACTTATAGCAGTGCCAGAAGTATGATTATGGCTAACTTTAACCTTAAATAAAATAAAAACTACTTAGGCTAGAGGGCTGCAATTTGGTGTGTTTGATGATTGGAAGGTGGATGACCAACATACCAATTTGCAGCCCTCTAGCCTCAAAAGTTTTTAAGATCTGAGAGCGGACAGAAAAAGTGCGGACGGACAGACAAAGCCGGCACAATAGTTTTCTTTTACAGAAAACTAAAAATGGAGATAAATTTACTTATTTAACTTAGTTCAGATACGGACATTCCCACATTCATCTTAATACCAGAGACGGAATTCGTTAAGAAAGCAGAAATAACATTCACATACGTGAAACTAGATGCCATGAGACTTCGGTATCTCAGTGAAGCAATTCATCCGCCGTCACATTTCTTCACTGCGAGAAGTTTCCAAATTACGAAGCCTCCAACTTTTGGAGTTGCCAATTGCTATACGAATTCCTTCATAAATCTGTCTATTGGTCGACGGCTCGAAATCAGCTCCGAAGGGAGAAGAGGAAGGCGATGCAGTGCTAATGGTCACTTAGATGTTTCAGAAGCGATATTGCGCCAAGATATAGCAGAGGGTGCTGCAAACCAAGATTGAAATCTAATTCACTTTCTCTACTGAAAATTTTAAACAGGAACGCGGATTTATATTCAGTTTACTTTCTCTACTGAAAATTTAAAACAGGAAAGCAGATTTATATTCAATCTACTTTCTTTACTGAAAATTAAGATTTTATACAGGCGCAGTTTGGCTGTACTCCATTCCGATTCGTCACTGTTTAACGTGAAGCTGTGACTTAACTTGGTTAACTTTCTCTACTGATCTCAACCTGGGGGGGCGCGCCCCCCTAGGGGGACGTCAGCAATTTCCAGGGGGGGGGGGCGAACCCTAGGGAAAAACAAAAAATTCTCTCATTATATTCGTTATTCTCTTAAGAGTCGCTAAGAAGCAGTGTCCAGTATCTCGCTAATTCATTCTCGCTAATTCATTTTTGGGGGGGGCTTTAAATCTGGGAGGGAATTTTACTCTCAGACGGAAGGGGGGCGTGGAGGGAAGGACCACAGATCAGTATGGACAGATAAATCGCACATAATGCCTTATGGTGTCGAGTTAATCTCATCTACGTTGTACACTTAAATTAGTCAGTACAGATCATTCAGTTACACGTATTTATGATATAATATGCATCATATCGTAATATTTTATTTCGCTCTCTATGAGGGAAACTTTGTTCAGCATCATAAGAAAGAAAATTCTCCGTTTTGAATGATAATACTAATAATGCGACAACTATTGTTTTTTTTTTAAATGGCAAAAGACGAAATTCGTCATAATATAATGGTCAAAGCATTTTGAAATGATCAATGCATTATGAAAAGAGCCAAATAAGAGAGGAAGCAAGTTATTTTCAAACCATATATAGGAGTGAAGATTTTTAGTTTCCTGAAGAAAAATATTGTGCCGGCTTTGTCTGTCCGTCCGCAATTTTTCTGTCCGCCCTCAGATCTTAAAAACTACTGATGCTAGAGGGCTACAAATTGATATGTTGATCATCCACCCTCCAATCACCAAACACACCAAATTGCAGCCCTATAGCCTCAGTAGTTCTAATTTTATTTAAGGTTAAAGTTAGTCATAATCGTGCTTGTGGCAACGATATAGGACAGGCCACCACAGGGCAATGATTATAGTTTTATGGGCCGCGGCTCATAAAGCATTATACCGAGACCACTGAAAGATGGATCTATTTTCAGTGGCCTTGATTACACGCTGTATAGAAAACTCGATTGCTCCGAAGAAACTTCAGCGCATTTTTTACTTGTTTAATATAGATAATGGATCAGCGGAATAACCTATGTAAGCATGTTATATCGCCCTTTTGCTCTGTTACAGGTTTTTGTTATTGTTACTGGTTCCCATAATACTCTTTATCTTCTTTTCCATCCTTCACCTGTTTTTTACAAAGCGTGTCTGAACTCAATGTAAACGGAACAAGGTCTAACAACTCCTCTCTGCAATTTTTTGGCAAATAACAATCAATTCCCTTTTCAGCTCTATAAAAAGCGTTTAAAAAGCCAAGTCAAACCTCGTATTTCAATTAAGGTCGGAAACTCAGTTATCTGAGGCTTTCCCGTACAGCGCATTTCACTGAATCGTCGGAAAAAACTTTGAGCGTTTAGTTTTTAGCTTCTGAATTTTGTTGATGAGTCCTTTACAAGGGCAGCATGATAATGCCATGCCTTTGTTTCCCGTCCTTTGCGAAAATAAAATTTTGAGAAAAAGGTAGGGTCGAAGGCCTTAACTTGTATTTTTGCTCTTTATCATACCATTGATTTTTTTTTATTATTATTCTCTCCCTTTCACCCTACCTGCTGAAGCAAAGGCCAGGCAGATATGCAGAAAACGCCAAAATTTGTTAGACAGGCACATTTCACATAAATCTCGCAGTTTATCTTTAACACGCAGACACTTAATGGCTGGTATATCTCCCTAACATTGATGATTTAGTGAAGCACCTGGCTAAGCCACGAGCCCATCCCTAGCAATGTTTTGCAACTGAAGCTTTGGTGTTCTGGAAAGCACAACAATGGTGCAGAGGTGTCAGGGTTTTTCGTGCTTATTGCATTACTGACACAGCGGAAAAATACTATGTTCCGTTGTCGTGTGCAGTGATATTCTTTGTAGAGATGTTATGGGGAGTAATGATCGCTTTCATTATGGCTTGGGATTCTCTCAGTGCAATTTAAGGTTGTATTTTTGTTAAGCCTCGTAGATGTGCTATGAGTATGGCGTCCTGAGTCCTTTCACAAGCCACTATTTCTATATGTTTTATAATTTTCATGTGATTTTACTGCTGGAGAGAAAAAATTTTTTACGTCGTATGCCTGTCCTCCATTTCAGTTCCAGAGTAATAATAATAATAATAATAATAATAATAATAATAATAATAATAATAATAATAATAATAATAATAATAATTATGGTGTTTTCTTGACTTTTGTTTAGCTGTCTTAAGAGTACAACTTAGTCGGGAGAAAAGAATGTCTCGTGTTTTCAATATAATAGCATTATAATGACGCATAGAACTTTAAATTTGATTTATGCCCGAATGCATAGCTAAATCAAATTATTTTAACTGAATGAAACTGGGAAAGCCAAGTGATTACTCGACTTCAATGAAAAGGGTAGGAATTCAATCAGTTACGAGGCGGTTGGTTACGTAGGATTCGTTATTGATCCCACAAGTTTTAAGGTGAAAGTTTGCTAAAGCATTTATTATTACCCGTCGATGTGTAAAGGAATTAAATTAATGAACATATCTGAGGCGTTCAGCATCAAAAGGACCTCTATAAGCCATCAAAGTTTTGGAAATTCAACCCGCTTTAATTTCCTTATTTTTCATGATACAAAGTTGAATTTTGCATGAGATGAAGTATTTGCGATCAGGAATAGAATAGTACGCATATAAAATTATAGATCAACCCCACCCCCTTTTGGGGGGGGGGGGGCAAAAAAGGGGATTATTTTAAAAATACAGTAAATTGAGATTAAAAAGGTTTGAAAGGTGTAACAGGAGGAAAACCTCAAAACAGTTGCACAATGAAACAACTGTTAGCAGAGGGTGGAAAGTCAGATGGAAGAAAGAGAATATGAAAGGAGGTAGAGTAAGGGGAATAAGAGGCAAGCAGATTAACTGGGGTTCACAGAGAATTCAACCATTTCACGAAAGTTAAAAGACTCAACGTATCTGAGAGGAGGAATTCTCGTTTCTGAGCGACAAAATACGCCTAAGTTTCTTCGGCGCAGTCGAGTTTTCTGTACAGCGTATAATCAAGGCCGCCGAAAATAGATCTATTTTCCGGTGGTCTCGGTATAATGCTGTATGAGCCCGGTGGTGGCCTATCCTATATCCTTACCAGAAGCACGTTTGTGGCTAACTTTAACCTTAAATAAAATAAAATCTACGGAGGCTAGAGGGCTGCAATTTGGTATGTTTGATGATTGGAGGGTGGATGATCAACATACCACTTTGCAGCCCTCTAGACTCAGAAGGACGGACAGACAAATAGCCATCTCAATAGTTTTCTTTTACAGAAAACTAAAAATCAATATGAAGTTATATGATCCTGCAGCCACATAATTATATTCACCAAGTAACACTTGCACTTTAACTGAGGTATGCTCATCATATACATACATATATATTAACAATATCATAATGTTTCATTATTCAGATATAGCCGGCGAAACAAACCCTAACATTTTGGCAGGGTATATGATAATCTGAATATTGTTTCTTTGTAAACTTGGATATTAATGGCTTCTGTGGAGATTTACATCCCAAAGACTTCAGATCATAAGATTCTGAGATACAGCAGGGAGCGAAAGCATTATGTATTAAGGTGTTCGGGAATCATACACTCCATCTCTGATAAAGGGTAGAAATTCTTTAGCTCATAAATTCAGTCAACAAGAAAAAGAACAGACACGGTTGCTCACCCAAGACAGGAAAATAATACTGACATAGACAGTCATTTCCACAATACGAAAATACTCATCAGATATCATTTCATAACAATAAATGATTTATGAATTGTTTCTATATACCCGTGTGTTTATCAAATTAAGTTGAATCGTGTGAATATCTCATTTCCGAGAGCCCCCAACGGCAAATGTAAATTGTAGGCATTAGATGTTATCAAGCATAATTTATATACTGAAGAAAGAGAATAAAATTTGTATTTCCGGATGAAATTTGAAAATTTTGAAGATTAATATGAGTTACATGGAAGGATGTTAAGATTACAATGAAGGGAATAATGATAAATGAAAGTGTCAGCAGTGTGCCTCTTCTCGCAAAATCCTGAGAACTACGAAAAAGGTAGGTAGCAATTATATATTATATATATATATATATATATATATATATATATATATATATATATATATATATATATATATGTGTGTGTGTGTGTGTGTGTGTGTGTGTGTGTGTGTGTGTGTGTGTGTATAACTGAATCACGAAAATATGGAGCGTGATGAATATACAGAATAAATAAAGAGAAAATCCACAAAGGAAAGAGAAACAATGGAGTGCTGCAAGGCCTTTCGACTTATCGTCCTTTACTTAGCAGACTCAGCTAAGTACAGGACGAAAAGTCGAAAGGCCTTGCAAGCACTCCATTGTTTCTCTTTCCTTCGAGGATTTTGTCTTTATTTATATATATAAATATGTGTGTGTGTATGTGTGTGTGTGTATGTATGTAAAGAAAGAGAGAGAGAGAGAGAGAGAGAGAGAGAATTGCTTACGTTCAATTCTTTATAATGTTATTCTCTTGCATATTTTTTATCCTTTATACTTTCCCAAAGAAATGTTTGCAGGTGTTAGCGTACAAATACTATTTTCTTCATCCCCCCCCCTCCAACCCACTTTCCCTTTGCATAGAGTTTACGTTCACACTTGCATGAGAAGAGGCAAATTCAGCCGACGCTGTTGTGTGTAAAAGGGCTGAGCTATGTTTGCAGTGACATAAGTGCGTTGTATTACGCCCCCGTATTTTTCCCCTGTTCACGAGAGAGCTTTGTGTTCAGCCCCCGCACAGTGAATATTTTGAAAATAAAAGTAGGCTTTCCCTGGAAGCTATCTGCGCTATTTTAAAAGCCTTTTCTCCCTGCTTCGCTCTCTCTCTCTCTCTCTCTCTCTCTCTCTCTCTCTCTCTCTCTCTCTCTCTCTCTCTCTCTCTCTCTCTCTTACGAGTTTCTGTGGTTTTATACCTGCAGTTCCTGGCTCTGACATCCGCATATTACTTATGCATTAATTTTCCCTCTTCCCCAGTCTAGTATTTTATTGTTATTTATTCACAATTCTGTAAAAGGAAACTATTGTGCCGGCTTTGTCTGTCCGTCCGCACTTTTTCTGTCCGTCCTCAGATCTTAAAAACTACTGAAGCTAGAAGACTGTGAATTGGTATGGTGGTCATCCACCCTCTAATCTTCAAACATACTAAATTGCAGCCCTCTAGCCTCAGTAGTTTTCATTTCATTTAAGGTTAAAGGAAGCCATAATCGTGCTTCTGGCAACGCAAGAACATAGGCCACCACGGTCGACTGAGAGTTTCATAGGCCGTGGCTCATACAGCATTATACCGAGACCACCGAAAAATAGGTCCATTTTCGGTGGCCTTGGTTATACTTTGTAGCGGCTGTACAGAAAACTCGATTGCGACGAAGAAACTTCGGCGCATTTTTTACTTGTTTTTACTTTAGACTAATCCCCTTGAATTGATCAGAAATATTCCAGTCCTTTATCATATTCAACAACCCGCTGGATTTGGATGAATACAACCTTTCTTCGATCATCCACGGGGACTTATTATTAATAAGCAATGAAAGATGTCATACTTGAAAGGCTATTTCTTTGAAACTTATGAAGAGAAATAAACAGTGAATACGAATCAGTATTAAAGGATATTGTGTCGTGACAAATCTCAATAAACCGTTACTGATAAAGCTAAACAATCAAATGGTCAAGAGAGTCAATGAGTTCTCTACAGCCTACATTGGATCTAAGGGATGAAAGCCAGCCCGTCTTCGCCCCCTCCTTTAAGTTCTGTTAGGTCCTAACTCAATACTGGGCGATGCTAAACTAGTTATATTATGCGTAACAAGATGGATTACGTCAGTTAATAGGATTAGTGATGAAAGGGGATCGGTCTGTACACACGCAGACAGATTTGATTAAACCAAACTTAGTGGATATGGAGACGAGGACATCTGCTTAACCAAAGTGAACGCCTTCGTCTGGGATGAGTTTATATAAAGCGACTTTGTAGAAGAGTGGTTCTCCACCTGGGGGGCGTCAGAAATTTCCAGGGGAGGCGCTAGCCCTAGGCAAAAATTAAAATTCTCTAATTATATTCTTTATTCTCTTAACAAGAGTGAGGAGCTAATGTTCGGAATTTTATGAAAAAATTAAAAAGTATCGCCTTGTAACGGTAGTTTCCTGTAGTGTATTACTCTGGATAGACTCGTTGGGCTTTCCATGTTTTGTAATTATTTACCTCCCTCCCTATCCCTCGAAACCCCTTTTCTTTTTCTTTTTTTCATTTTTCTGTAAATCTGGAAGGGAATTTTACTCCTAGATGCTGAAAAGCTTTTTTTTGATACATAACCCAGAGATTGTACCTAGAAGATAACCTTCGTCAGAGCAAACGGAAATTATTTTATCGGCGTTAGCAAGAGGAACACTCGCTTTTACTTAGAAAGTCTAATATGTTCATTGTAGCGCGCAAACAGAAATGATCATTTTTCAAACCGTATCCTGTCCTCCAGAACAACTGATTGCTTTTGAATTTTATATTCAATTCAATCAGGATTTTTTAAACTCTTGGTCTTTTTACAAAATTCTAATTGTTTTTTGCAACTGAGAATGAGTTATGATGTAAAGAATGTCTTTGTTACAGGTTAATATACCCAACACCCACTTCTCTCTCTCCCCCTCTCTCTCTCTCTCTCTCTCTCTCTCTCTCTCTCTCTCTCTCTCTCTCTCTCTCTCTCTCTCTCTCTCAACTGAAAGTGAACTCTGTCCTGATATTGACATTCCGTTGTACTTTGGACAACTTTACAGCTGGTGTTTGTGTACATTTGGGGAGAAGCTAATCTTTAATCAGGGAATGGATTCTTTCCGGCGACCACTATCGACAAACCTCGCCGTAATTAGATTCTTTGTTGGCCTCTAATTAAAGTTACCTCAATATTTGCTTATTTAGATTGCAGGGAAAAAAAAAAACATCCCTACCAGCAAAGCGTTTAGTTTTGTTCTTTGTAGCTGTGATTACTTTTATCCGCATTATATAATTGTATATAATTATATATAATCACATAACTCGCGACCACTATATAATTCTTTTTCTTGAAAACTTTCAGTTATCAGTAGTAAAAACATCGGCGCAATCGAGTTTTCTGTAGAGCCGCTACATCATATAATCAAGGCCACCGAAAATAGATCTATCTTTCGGTGGTCTCGGTATAATGCTGTGTGAGCCGCGGCCCATAAAACTTTAAACACAGCCCGGTGGTGACCTATCCTTTATCGTTACCAGAAGCACGATTCTAGGTAACTTTAACCTTAAATAAAATAAAAACTACTGAGGTTAGTGTGCTGCAATTTGGTATGTTTGATGATTGGAGGGTGGATGACCAACTTACCACTTTGCAGCCCTCTAGCCTCAGTATTTTTCAAGATCTGAGGGTGGACAGAGAAAGTGTGGACAGAAAAAAGTGCGGACTGAATAAAGTGCGGACGGACAGACAAAGCCGGCACAGTTTTCTTATACAGAAAACTAAAATTAGGTACAGACTGTCGTACCCATTTTGAAAATCAAAACCTGAATGCAAACTTGATGGCTGTGCGCATGCGCGACCTTCCAAAATTTATCAAGTTTTCTCTCTCTCTCTCTCTCTCTCTCTCTCTCTCTCTCTCTATATATATATCTATATATATATATATATATATATATATATATATATATATATATATATATATATATATATATATTAAAAACTTAAGCAAATCTCCGTTGTTAATATTCCATCTCACCTTTGTCATTTATCACGAAAGTCCCCAAAAAATTTCTCTCAAAAAATATTACGGCAAGCCGACAACAATCCGAACATAATTTTACACCGTGATTTTGTTGCTATGGAAACACCGAGGGTCCTATACATGCCCCACGCCCAGATGAATATTATTAGCTTTCTCAAAAAGCTCGTTAGCAGAAGATATCTCCATCCACCTACACTAACTCACTTATGTTTATTTTTAATATAATTTTTGAAGGTGAAAGGATATCCAAAATATGCATTTATATGTATATGTATATATATATATATATATATATATATATATATATATATATATATATATATATATATATATATATATATATATCGCGTTTTTAATTCAGCAATTGATTTATTTTTGTCAGATTTTAAACAGCAGATGTATTTGTATTTCACAATCATAAAGATTCAACTCGGTTACGATAACAGATCTCATCAATTACGTTTAATTTAATTTTTTCGTACGTATGGTCGCTCCTGGATCCTTAAAACCACGTATTTGACATTCGAAAATTTCCTTATGCGTTTGATGCTGATATTATTGGTTAATGTCCGGTCTCACTAGCCAAGTTATAAGCAACACTGGGTCTTTGCAGTACTCCATGTCTTTTCAGCTAAATATGTATTTCATTTGATTTATAATCTATGAAGTAGTTCTGGTGAATTAAATATGGCACACGCAACATTCACTTCCCTCTCTACCCTTATTGAAGAATCAGTCTTTCTCTGAGGGCAATTAACATTACCTCATTTTCGGACGCCAGACCATATTTCAGGTGCAATTAGGTTCTTTGTTCTTTGTTCTTTATTCCTGTTCATTGTTCACAATACTCCTCGGTCGCTCAGTCTAAAGCATTCCAACTCAAATTGAAGTTGAATTGTCCTCATCTGTTCCTCTGAAGGAATTTTAATTCATTCTGGGACAGACAGATGAAATTTTCAGAAAATGGGTATCATGTACCAGGCAGCTGAAATCCATTTACTTCAGTGTATAAATTGCTAAAACTATTCAAGAATGCTTCAATCCACCCTGGAAAGTAAAGGCTATATTTCTGTTCCCCTGTTATTGCTTGTATGAATGACCTGCATTCGATGAATTTCTCTTAAGTCACCCGTATATTTCTAATATTTCATTTCTTTCACTGTGAATTGTTTTTCTGCAGGAGATTTAATCTCTGACGGCTGAAACTTTTTCTTAACCGTTGTACAGGACTGAAGGGGTTGAGAAGGGTGATATAGTTATTTTGTAGCAGTCCTGACATCTCTTCTTTCGGCTGAACCAAACCTGGCATTCATTTCTTTGTCAAGATAAATGTGGCTGTCTTTTAAGCTTTTATCAAGCTTGAAAAAATATTCCATTCAGAAGTAAAAGAGGAAGTCAACTATATGAAAAAGTCTGTGCCAGAAACGGTGTCAAATGGAAATTATTATACCCTTTAATTCCACTGATCATTCGGTGCGGAGAGGCGTCATTTCAAATGGAATGACCAGCATTGATATGAGCTATTCCACTACGTACATGAACTGATGCGATGACTTGCAATAGATTTTGAGGCACAGTGATTGAGTTGAGAATCACTATGGTGGCGTTCCACTAGGTAAAACAACGTTTATTCTTTAACAGAGTCTTCAGCAAGACTACATGAATTCAAACAAAATTATATGCATCCACCGAAAGCGGAATTCATAAAAAGCAACCTTTATATTCTATCTTCACATATATGCATATTCATCCGCCGTGAGACTAAATACAGCAGTAAAGAGAGGAAACCTTAAAAAGAATATCATTATATAAGAAATAACAATGCCAGTCCATGAAGGTGATCATGAGAGTTTGCAAGTTTTCCCCCATGTAAGGGGTGACGCCAATAAGGGATCATCCCTCTGCCATTCAGCAAGTAATTTTAAATTATTGACGCCGTGCTCATATTGTATTCTATTCAAGACTAGAGTCGTCTAATTAATGTTTATTTATATGATACAGTGCTCACAAAATACTGTATGATGCAATTTTGTTTAATATTTAGTAATCTGCAGATATTTTGAGAATATGAAAGGAGGTACAATAAAAGGAAGGAAAGGGGTTGCACGCTGCGAAGAACCTGAAGTAATGCCTACAGTGCACCGCAAAAGAACCGCTTGAAAGAGTTGCTAACCCACCAACTATCCTTTCTTGTTTAAACCAAAAAAAAAAAAATTCTTTTATACATACGTTGTTAAATTGCGGAATGTGAGAATTGCAGCTTCTCTCTCCTGTCGGCAAAGGCTTCTAGAGATTTCAAAGAAATTTACGACTAGGAATTTTCAGTTGGCATTCTTTTCTCCGGTCCTTTCAAGAGCACACGAAAAAAGGGGGGGGGGAAACAAGGTACTAAGATTTCTTCTGCAAGATGAAGGAAAACACACTCAGCAATCAGTGAATATTAGGAACAAAGTGAAATATAAGAAAAAAAATGTATTACTCTTCCTGCGATGTAACGATAAAGAGAGAGAGAGAGAGAGAGTCATTCTGACGTTTTAAAAGAGGTTTTAAAAATCTTGTCAGTAAGCCTGCTGGTCTCTAGGAAACCAGGACAGTTTTTTTAAACTGTGTTAATTTTCGTGTAAAATACATTTGATGCTGACACAAAATTTTAGACTTAATTATTTACGTTGAGTATTGGAAATTTTTTCTATACTTTAACGGTGTCCTGAAAAAAATTGATAAAAATATAAGGAAAGGAATCACCTCAAGTACACGTAACTGATATTTAAAATGTCAGCCAGGGCGTTGCAAAAGTCAGTAGACCTCATAATTTATATCACTTCAAAATTATTGCCGTGGTGGCGCAGTGGTAAGGCTCTCGATTACCAGTCGAGAGGACCGGGGTTCAAATCCCCCCGCTCACTGGTGGCTTGGGGATGGCGCCATTGCATAAACCCGGTAGCCTGCCAACCAAGCGTTAAACAGTGGGCCTAGCGACACACTGGTCATGTGTCTTAGGCATCGGGACTTCTCACCCCCGGCTGTCAGCCTAAGAAACAGGGGTTCAGTGCCAGCCCTATGAGCCTTGCGAGGCCCAAGAGGACTTTAACCAAAGTTATTCATGAAAAAATTTAAACAGAAGAACAACGTGGAAACCAATTTGATAATTACATAATTCTGATATGAAAGAATGATGTGGAAACCAATTTGATATAATTATATAATTCTGATATGAACTCCTTATATTTGCAGGGGGAGAATTTTTGTCTTATATCATATTCCATAAACAAGGATGTTGTTCAAACAGAGAGAAATATAAATAATTATTTTAGTTGCGTAAACATGCCATGCATTAATTAAATGCTTTACCGCCACTCTCCTGGTGAAGAGGGGCAGTTTCTTAGAATATCTATATCAAGGTAAAACTAATTTCTCTCCTAAACTATACTTTCTTTGTGCCCAACTTAACGCTTATTGAATTGAACTGAATACAGAATTTAGGCCAGAGGTCAAGCACTGGGACTTATGAGGTCATTCAGCGCTGAGACGGAAACCGACAGTAAAAAGGTTTAAAAGGTGTAACAGGAGGGAAACCTCAAAGCAGTTGCACTATGAATCAACTATTAGCAAAGGGTTAAGGAAAGTAAGACGGAAGAAAGAGAATGTGAAAGGAGGTGCAGTTTAAGGAACGAAAGGGGTTGTAGCAGCTAGGGGCCATGGAAGGCACGCTGCAAAGAACCTCAAGTAATGCCTACAGTGCACCACATGAGGCGCACTGATGGCGCTAACCCCCTACGGGGTTTATGCTTATTAATCATAAATCACGGTCCCTCATCCCCTTGTCGTCTTACTCGGGAACGAAAAATTTCCAGGAAAGATTCAGCGGGATGATCTTATTAAGAGTTTCAGAGCTTTTCGCACAAAGGTCGACCAAAATCTGGAGACGCGTCAAAGTTTAATATTGGGGTAAGGAAAAATGCCTCTCATTTTTTTCCCCGGAAATGGTGAAACACGGTGATGGAGGAGAAGGGGGAAGTCTTTGTACCCGAGGTTTATTCTCCTGTGCAGAAAATGAAAGACATAATGTGCTTCCCTTTCCTGCGATAATATATATATATATATATATATATATATATATATATATATATATATATATATATATATATATATATATATATATATATATGTATGTATATATATACATATATAATATTTTTTTCTGAAAACACCAAATTTCGTAAAACAAAAAACATTGGTTCAAGTTGTTTTGGGCGTAGGTTTTTTTTTTTGGGGGGGGGGCTTCATGAAATGTAGCATGTTTATGACTTTGTTTTCAGAAATAAGTAAAAGCACTGAAGCCCCTCAACGGGATTGCGTATTTATTGACAGGTTAATTTAAGAAACAAGTAACTTCGGCGCAATCGAGTTTTCTGTACGGCGTATAATCAAGGCCACCGAAAATAGATCTATCTTTCGGTGGTCTCGGTATAATGCTGTATGAGCTGCGGCCCTGAAACTTTAACCACGGTCCGGTGGTGGCCTGGGCTATATCGCTGCCAGAAGCACGATTATGGCTAACTTTAACCTTATATAAAATAAAAAAAACTACTGAAGCTAGAGGGCTGCAATTTGGTACGTTTGATGATTGGAGGTAGGATGATCAACATACCAATTTACAGCCCTCTAGCCTCAGTAGTTTTTAAGATCTGAGGGCGGGCAGAAAAAGTGGGGACGGACAGACAAATCCGGCACAATAGTTTTCTTTTACAGAAAACTAAAATAGGAGAAAAAATAGACCATAGGTGGTAACATCAACAAGATACATCTGATATTCCATATCACACGCGTATCTTACAGAGAAGTCATGAGTGTGATATGATTACTAATAATAGTTTAAGGCTCTGAAGGTGTTGTAGCATGTTCTGGTTAGAGTGCGTCCACATTGCAATGTAACTTGTCATAAACAGACACTGGCAACTGTCGCCTCACATTACAAACAGATTGAAAACAAGTAAGCGACTTATCGGAAGTCCCCAACATGGCTTCGTGCAATCATCCAGAATACGTTTCTCGTCTTTGCATTTCTCAAAACGAAAAGAAAATCACAATGGTAACAATGAGTAAGATGTAAAAAAGTAAATATTGCGCTGAACCGAAGTTTCTTCGGCGCAATCGAGTTTTCTGTACAGCCGCTACGGCGTATAATCAAGGCCACCGAAAACAGTTCTATCTTTCGGTGGTTTCGGTATAATGCTGTATGAGCCGCAGCCCATGGAAGTTTAATCAAGACCTGGTGGTGGCCCATCCTATATCGTTGCCAGAAACACGATTACGGCTAAATTTAACCTTGAATGAAATAAAAACTACTGATGCTTGAGGGTTGCAATTTGGTATGTTTGATGATTGGAGGGTGGATGATCAACATACCAATTTGCAGCCCTCTAGCCTCAGTAGTTTTTAAGATCTGAGGGCGGACAAAAAAAGTGAGGACAGAAAAAAGTGCGGACAGAATAAAGAGCGGACGGACAGACGAAGCCCGCACAATAGTTCCCTGTAACAGAAAGCTAAAATGCTGAAAAATAAATGAATATAGCGATAATGATAGAACAGTATACGCGGACATGAAATCAAGGGAAGATAATATATTTGGGCAGATGGCCAGTCACGCTTAATAAGGTGTCGATGTTACGTCACGCTTGGACCTTGAGTAACAAAAGTACTCTTCGATGTCCCTGTTATTGTTTAACATCTAACCGGTAACTCAGACTTTAATAGAATAGAATACAGAATTTAGGAGCGGATGGATAGCCAGGTTGAAGGAAGAGAATACGAACGGAGGTATAGTAAAAGGAATGAAAGAGGTTGCAGCTTGGGGCCGAAGGGACGCTGCAAAGACCTTTAAGTAAATGCTTACAGTGCACCTCGGGGATGTCAGGGAAGAACTTCATTTCTGGGCAGTGAAAATGCCCGCTATGCCTAAGGGCTGTGCCTTGATCAACTGACAGTTCCAGATTTTCTTCGTTAATCGGTGAATGTTCTAGAAGTAGGACTTTAGTAACCATATATATTTTTGGGTAGTGTCATTTAGAGTAATGGATAACGATAACTTACTACGAAGATGATTATCATTAAAAAATACCCATAGAAACACATGAGTCTTGAATTGGAGAAACAAATCCACAGTTATGTATATGTACATATATTTAAAGATGTATCTGTACAGAAAGCTTTCGGGAAACTGTTCGATTCCCGAAAGCTATCTGTACAGATTTACCTTCAAATATAGGTACATATACATAACTGTGGATTTGTTTCGCCATGATCATCGTTATAAATGAAAAAGATAACGACGAAGTCTGAAGATTTACCAGTAACGTACATCTGGCAAGCCTTTCAAGCTCCGCCCACCTCTGGCATTACAACTGACGATGACTGATGCCAAGAGGCCTCATTCGACGAAACCTCCTGCTGGAAGGAACTCTGTGTCGCAGTGTAAGAAAGTTTTACTTAGTTGAGCTACTTTGGAATTATAATTAAGTCGGCACATGACACCAATTCACAGGTTGCTGACGTCACGGGCCATCAATTAATATTCATCAATTTACATCAACAAAGATCGTAGACTTCGGCTCTGGACATCATTTCAAAGGTAGATATACTAGAATGGCCCCTGTTTTGGTAAATCTGATCATGCATGCGCCTTCTCTTGGGAGAGAGAGAGAGAGAGATACTGTACTTACGCACGCACTTGAGTGATCATTATGCACTAATACATATACATATATATATATATATATATATATATATATATATATATATATATATATATATATATATATATATATATATAATATATATATATGTATGAACGTATGTATGTATGTAGATATAGCAGGCCATTCAACGCTCAGTTCAGATACACGCCAACTTCTCTGTGCAGAGAAATAGAGAGGCGTGAATAGCTTAGACTTGCTCCCTCTATCGTAGATAATAATCAGATGCTAGCCGCTACCTCCTACCCCCCGCGGACCTCTTGCATAACGCTTACCTTCAGTATCAAGTTACGAGACCAGTTGGTCAGTTCTCCTGTACAGGGTAACCTTGTCCTGTGTCCGGTTACACCTCGAAGTGCTGGAGAATATTTGACTAAACTAATGTTCCTGAATTTTGGTGCATATGTTACAGTGAGATTGTGAAAGCAGGGATTTCACGAAATCCCTGAAGTTTTCAGGGACTTCGTGAAATCACAGAGGTACAGTGAAAGGAACGAAAGGGGTTGCAGCTATGGGCCGAAGGCACGCTGCAAAGAACCTTAAGTAACGCCTACAGTGCACCGCATGAGGCGCACTGACGGCACTAACCCCCTACTTTACTTTTTCCTTGAGTCTTTAACTCAGGCCTTAGAGTGCACCAGCAAGGTTTGTATCACTGATCCTTATCGTATGCTCGTCATGTATTTATATTGGATGGGGGTATGAGAAAATCTTCTGAGGTTTCAAGGGGTACGGGCAGTGGAAAAGATTAAGAACCACTGTGCTAGTAATACATATGTCCTCTTCGCTTCTTACAGGTAGAAGACTGAATCATATGTGAGATGTTTTAAACATGTCAATAAATTTGTTGGACCTTGCCTAGATAGTGACCCCCAAGGGTTTTAACCCGGTATGTATCCACCTTTGCGGCGTGTTTAGTACAACCCCGTTGGAGATGACCGTAAAAACATAAACAAAAGACTGTAAATATCATAATGATAATGACCCCAAGAAATATTAGTCCTAGATAACGATCCCCACCCCGAAAGATCGAATTTGTTTTAATGTCCCACACGGAAAAGTTTTAAATCTATTGCGTTAACAACATTGTTTTCAGAAGGTTTTTGCCGCAACGGAACACATTTTCCCGAGACGTAACCGAGTACCGAGACCTTTCCCTGAAAAAAGCGGGACGCCATGTCTTGAAAACTAACCATAGAATTATCTTGAAAATAATCTCATTATGTTTCTCACACCCAAATCACACAAGTACTATTAATCTAACTTAACCTAACTTAACCTAACCTAACCTAGAGGCATGAAAAAAAAAAACAGGGCTGGTACAATACTAGTAAACATCTCAGCAATTTGCTAGCAGGACACACCCAGCATAACTCCCTTCTCGTAACTTTTAAATCTTACACAGGGTTCCCCGTAACTCTCGCACGGATCCATTACTCGACATATTTCCTCAGTCTTAATAATACTGAGAATATCCTCTGACTATCAATAGCCTTACAAGAAATACACTATATCTCCGTTACTGACACACTCCTCAGTGTCTGATCACAATTCTAACAAGTAAAAAATGCGCCCAAGTTTATTAATGCCTAACTTGCTTTATTTCTCGGGAGAACAAGAATTGCAACTGCCTGAATTTTTCCACAAACTTGTTTGAAAGAAAGCTCAAGTATTTATTACTCCTCAAGTGAATCAGTAACGTTAAATTCTCAACCTGTTGCTCGAACCTATATTCTGCCCTAAAATGGAAAATTGCAATATCTGCAAAATTTTCTAAATTGAGATATGCCGCCTATCGGGCTCGTGAAACACTAATACACAAGTCATTGCAGTTTCAGAAAGATTCTTCAGTGCTTTATTTAGGGGGTTCCCAGTATCTGCAAAATCAGCAGAGAGGCAAGAGAAAACTGCAGTATCTACCATTTTTCTCAGTTTTGTATTTTTGCAGATACTGCAGTCTTCCATTTTAGAGCAGTCTTGCTCGCGAGTTTTGCGATCGTCTGGGATGCTCAGTCACGTGGATAAATATCATTCGATCACCAACTCTTTGTAGCCTAAGCCTGAAAGAGATGATGTTCTCACGGCGTAACATTTCTTATCTGTTTACGAGCAGAAGTGCTGATATAGAGGCTATCAATACCTATTATTGTCCCGTTGTTGCTCATAATAGTTTTTTTAATCAAACGGAGTAGCGAGTGGACACTTTACAAGCTGTGCAAGATGCAATAAATTTAGCACTGACGGATTTCCCTGGACACGCTGCACATTCACTGGATCGTCTGGATTCAGGATGATGGATGGTTAGCCCCTCAAGGGAACAGGGAACAGTTTTTCCTGCACAGACATTCCTGCTTTGAGTTTTTTAACGTATTCATCTCGATTATACATATTTTTTTTTTTGTGGGTGTGTGAATGATTTGTCCATGGCATGTGTTTTTGGAGAGAGAGAGAGAGAGAGAGAGAGAGAGAGAGAGAGAGAGAGAGAGAGATATTATTACGAACAATTGCTTGTAAAAATCTTAGGTTCGTTCACGACTCAAATATATGATTTTAAAATGGAAACTTCTGTAATCCACTGCATAAGAGGTGCAAGGTGGAGTTAATGAGAATATCTTTGACCGTTTTGTGCATGAATTCATCGTTTACAAAATATTATGTTATTTTTGTTTAATTAAAACCATTCGTCTTCCAAAGAAAATCTTCTATGACAAGATCTTTGATATCAACGGGGCATACGAGATAATATGTTACTGAAAGCACAAAGTGGGTTTTATTACCGAATGATGATGTCAAAAAAGAACAATTTTGGGCTGCACATCCAAACGCATTCCAGAATTACTGAAAAAGAGCTGTCATATTGCATATGTAAGTCACAGGTTGCACGTATATAGATGCATTCGTCATGCGTGGCGTACAGGATATGTTTGTTTTCAACACGCCCCTTTAACTGAGAGTATTTCGTGTAAATAAAAACAGATATAGCAAGGCAAAACAAGCACAGTTCTTTGCAAAACGATTTTAATGAAAAGTAACACCGAGTTCTCTAAACTAAGGAATCGGATCTCGTAGTGTTGCTACAGACTCTTATGAGCAATCACATTACTCTTCTTGGTGATCATTACATTAATAAGCCGCGAACAAAACTAAAAGTTAACAGTTAAATATAATAGCACCTCTCTCTCTCTCTCTCTCTCTCTCTCTCTCTCTCTCTCTCTCTCTCTCTCTCTCTCTCAAGGCATTTGCATGTATTGCAAAATATAGACAGTACTAAAACTCACAGTCCAGAGTTCTCAGAAAACTTTATCAGCACACTGCCCTGGTTATTGTAATCTGATGGCTACCGATAATAACACGAGGCAGGGTGATAACAGTACGCAAGATAATTCACTGAGGTGGATCTTGACAGAGAACATGATTAGTAAGTACCCAGGTTTTAACCCGGTATGTATCCACCTTGCGGCGTGTTTAGTACCAGCCCGCTGGGGATTACCGTAAAAACGTAAACAAAAGACTGTAAATCTCATAAAGATAACGACCCCCAAGTAATACTGGTCCTAGATAACGACCCCCGAACTTTGCTGGGGGTCACTATCTAGGAAAGATACGCGTTATAATCATGAAGTAGGTTAATCAGGTCAGGAATCATTATTCTTAAATGAAAGGTGAAATTTTGAATATGACGGAGTTAGAGGGGGTGAACAGCTAAACTGAAACTCTGGAAGAGCGACAGTTTGAAAGCAATGAAGCTTTGGCCCAAAGGAATGGATGCTAAGAACATTTATAAATATTAAGAAGTCATTTTCATAAAAAAAAAAAAAAGTAAAAAATGCGCAGAAGTTTCTTCGGCGCAATTGAGTTTTCTGTACAGCCGCTACGGCGTATAATCAAGGTCACCGAAAATAGATCTATCTTTCGGTGGTCTCGGTATAATGCTGTATGAGCCGCGCCCCATGAAACTGTAACCACGGGCCGGTGGTGCCCTGACCTATATCGTTGCCAGAAGCACAATTATGGTTAACTTTAACCTTAAATAAAATGAAAACTACGGAGACTGGAGGGCTGCAATTAGGTATGTTTGATGATTGGAGGGTGGATGATCAACATACCAATTTGCAGCCCTCTAGCCTCAGCAGTTTTAAAGATCTGAGGGCGGACTGAAAAAAGTGCGGACGGACAGACAAAGCCGGCACAATAGTTTTCTTTTCGGAAAACTAAAAGCTTTCCCTTTTTGCAGACACAGTGAGTGAAGGAACAATGGAGGACATCGAGATCGGCCTCAAAGAAGCGAAGACATCGGAAGACTTTGACAAAGTCCAGAAAACACTGGAGATGTATTTGCCAGAATCCTTCATGGTGAGAAGCTACGTGTTTTTGCATTTTATATATAATGATTTTACTTGATTTCAATCTTTCTCTGTTTGAGGGACAGATAGGGGGAGGGTGCTCACAAAAAAAAATCGGTAAAATTAAAACTAATTAATTATTTGCAGTTTTGTCATTTCCAGTTTTGATTTGCATAATCACCTCTTTATGAAAATTGTCCTTGAAGTTTTACACTGCGAGGTGTTATGCAGTGCACATAAAGAAAATAAATTAACAATTATAAATTATAAATCATGCAATGAAGACATAAGCTGCCAAAAAAAAGGACCAATGAAAAAGATTAAATGCACTAAATTCCCATAACGAAATCTGCCAACCTCAATCTTTTCTTCGTGTGAAGCCAGACAACCTTTCAATGTATCATCTATCTTTGAAACGGGATTAATTAATGTTGTTTGAATCAAGTAGTTGACTTTGTTTGAATAAGAGCAATCCAGATGTATTTGAATGTTGTCCATTGTTTAGATTTATGTGGCCAGTTGAATTTGTTTGTATGGGGTCACTTGCTCTGATATGCAGTAATTTAATATACTGAAAGATATTAGGTGAAATGCAATATTTATCGCCCTTATATATATATATAAATATATAAATATAGCCAGATATATACATGTGTGTGTGTGTGTAGAGAGAGAGAGAGAGAGAGAGAGAGAGAGAGAGAGAGAGAGAGAGAGAGAGAGAGAGAGAGAGACCTTACCTTACACCTTACAGACCTTACAGTTCGTTCAGGTTGCCCCAGGTCCCTCAGTGTGAGGCAGAGAGAGAGAGAGAGAGAGAGAGAGAGAGAGAGAGAGAGAGAGAGAGAGAGAGAGAGAATTTTCACATTTGGATTTACCTGTATATCGGTACTACCCAACCAGATAGGTCAGAGAGAGAGAGAGAGAGAGAGAGAGAGAGAGAGAGAGACTAAGAAATGATTGAAATTTATATCTATCATCTCGCTTTCCCGCTCAATCACGCATATTATTATTACGAAAGTTAATAATAACTGGATACGTTGCTTCTATACTGAACCATAACGTTACACATGTCTGAGTAATATATCTGCTATCAGTGTCCGATAAAACTGACGACCGTTATCTTTATATTTCGAATGCTTTGGAAGCAGTTTTATGTTGACGGTGAAAGCCTCTTTCAGATCTACGGGTACCTGTTGGCTCGAAAAGCATATTATAAGGTCAAGGGCAAAGGTGCCGAGAAGGAAATTTTCTTTTCTCCTCAATCAACCCTGGTTGTCGCCACCCCGGGATTTTCAGAGGTCAGTTCTAAATTGCGTCATCTGTTCATAAACACAAACAGACACACAAACTCAGTACACACACACACATACATATATATACATTTATATACATATACATATATATACATAAAAACAGTACGAGTAAGCTACATAAATATAATATAATGACTACAGGCCAGACTAACCTAAGCTGGATGAGAAATGTCAATAACAATTACATTAGCTAGGCTCAGTTCTAATATTTTCCTTATCATTTCATGATGAATTTGCATAAAGGAATTATCTTAGCCGTATGCCTGCCTAAAAAGCTTTATCATTTCCTTTAGAAAACCAGTCAATAGAAAAACAAGTACAAAATGTGCGGAAATTTCTTCGGCGCAATCGATCCACGGCTAACCTCAACCTTAAATAAAATTAAAACGGCTGTAATTTGTTATGTTTGATGATTGGAGGGTGGGTGGTCAAAATGCCAATTTGTAGCCCTCTAGCCTCAGTAGCTTTTAAGATCTGAGGCCGGACAGATGAATTAGCCGAGCTAGCATAATTACTTAACTGACTATACCCTAGTTTTAGAAAATGACACCTCCTTCATGCTAGGTTCCAGTGGCAGTTTCGAAATTTAAACGCGACTTGTCAGGCAGCGATATGGGTGGCGTCAGTGACCTTAGTAGTTGGGACGCCAGAAATCTACCAATAATTTATTAATTTTGCGATATGCATGTGTAGCCTATCATACTATCATCTGCTGAAGTTGGTTACTTCACCTATTAAGGCTGAACAAAAACATACAGGAATAATAATGGACCGCATTCATATCCTGTGTTGAATTAGAACAATCCCAGTGCAGATAGCCTTTAAAGTTAATCAGATGCGAAGAAAACTTCATTCAGTTGTGTTTCTGCATTACCGTTCTGATTAAGTAGCCACTACGAAGTTTTGTATCGTGGGTATCATGGACTGAATGACGATGTTTGTTGATATATACTACATATGAAGCCTCACTGAACTTTTGGTATTTCACTTTTTAAAGACAGATTACGTTCTCTTATTGCAAAATTTCAAAGGACCAGAAAATACGTGCAAATTTTAGTTTTCATTCCACTGGGAGTAAACCCGCTTTGCTGACACCCTAACCCGTGGTATATTAACTAGAAGCGATGCAGGCTAAATACTATGGTCAAAAAAAATGTCTGAGTGTGGAAGGCGTGCACTGGTACTCCAGCTGATATTGCTGTACAATAATCTAGACGATCAGTACATAATATTGTAATAAAGGCCCAAAAATATTTAATCCCTTGGGTAATCTGTTTTTCGACGTAAACATTCAGATGTACGCTCTCCAGTCATCGTCTTTGATTATCTCTATTCTGAAGGATGTCCAGAGTCTGTCTGTGTTCTGGGACGTCTCCCAAGATGACGAACATCTGATTGCCAACCAGCTGAAAAGCATTTCTGCAATCGACTGGAAGCAGCCCGTTTTCTTCTACGCGATTCCAGTAGTTTTACTGGAAAAGGTAAGCTGCTATTTTGCGCAGTTTGCTAGTTCTGTGTTCTCCTTCATGTAAAAGATTTAGAATTAAAGGAATCGAAATTGTTACAGTAATATAAGGGTCTCTGTCTTTCTCAGACATTTACTCACAAAGCCTTTTCCATTCCACGCCAGCTGCGAACGCTTGTGTTAAAGGGCATTCTTGGAGACGGGTACCTGACACCTCACAGATCATTCCCCTGTCATCTCTACTCGTTGACTTCTCAGCCAGAACTTGAACCAAGGTGTGTATGACAAGATAGCTTGATAGCTTCCGTTGGGATAATTAGCACCTCGAAAAGGTTATAAAAGATTCTGGTACCTCAAACCTGGGTTATTATAACCATGAAAACTTGTATTGCCCTTCCATGAGAAACTTAATCATCTTACAAGGATTCCTTTCATTCTTATTTGGATATGAAGGAACTAGATTTATCGTTTTTATTCATTTCGTATTTTTAGAAAGACATATGGTGGACTACTGTAAACACCATTAAAAATAGTAATTCAAAATTCCTTTAATGAAATCTACATCTTGAAGATTTCAGGAGACCCTGGGTATTTATGCAAAAAATAAAGAAACCCCTTTTAGTGGAAGAACACCAAAGGAACTACTTAAATGAAATCATTACCGACGATTATTTGTAGTAGCACGCTTTTGTCTCAGAGTCTGCAAAATTTTCGAAATTGAGATATGCCACCTATTGGGCTCGTGAAACACTAATTCACAAGTTACTGCAGTTTCAGAATGATTCTTCAATGCTTTCAACGAGTATTTAGGGGGGTTCCATTTGCAGTATCTGCAAAATCAGCAGTAAAGCAAGGGAGTCTCTATCATTTTTCTCAGTTTTGTGTTTTTGCAGATACTGCAGTCTTCCATTTCAGGGCAGTATAGGCCTTGCTCGCCAAACCTGTCAAGCGATGCTTTTCCTCTTTGCAGGCTCCCAGAAGGATTCGAACTTGGAGGGCTCAGAGAGGAACACGGTGGGATCATGTACGACCACTGGGAATACAACTTCAGCGAGACAACTGACGCCTACAGAGGATTTTTAAGAACTTTCCCTGGCGTGGGCGTCTTCAAGACCCGTGACCGTTGCAACGAACATCAGCGAATTCAAGAAGGCGAACATTCGTCACAGGGAGGCAACTTGTCTGACCCACCGGTTGCATGGTCCCATATCTCCCCCTTCAATGTATTGACAAATACTTACACCTTGCCCGAATATCGCGGTCAAAAATTGGCGCTTGCTGTTACCGTGGCCCTGGCTAAGGCTTCCATTCAAGAAACGGGTTTCGCAGCAGCCGTGATATCGGATGACAACTACGCTTCAATCAAGTTGCATGAAAGCGCGGGGTTCACGAGACGACATCCTCTCGGGTACCAGTATTTCAAAAGTTCCCTCGGCACCTGCTTCTTCGATGGTATAGAGCCATTTGCTGTGGACACGTAAAGCTTCAACGTAAAAAAAAAAAAAAAAAAAGCGTAATTCACTTCAGTATATTATTATGGCTTTGTTCGCATGAAGGACTATCATTGCCGTGGAACCTCATTTTTTTTTTTTTTTTTCACAAAAAATATTTATGAAATGCACTGGTGCTTAATATACATTTTTAGCCCATACAACCTGCCAGGTCGTGACCTGAGCTAGATATTTTATACTTTATTAAAACTCTCTCTCTCTCTCTCTCTCTCTCTCTCTCTCTCTCTCTCTCTCTCTCTCTCTCTCTCTCTCTCTCATCTCCTTCCTCTTGAGCTATCCCAGAAATAATTAATATCCGGGTAAATTATCTATCTTTAAAAGGAACTAAAACCGAACCAAAATTTAACACGCTGCCATTTGTTTTTATGCTTCATTTTTTACAATTTTTTTTCAGTCAGTAATAACTATTATTTTACATAACTCTCTTCTGTAATGCTATTTTCTATTATCATTTCATTTGATATATATCAATTTGGACTTATTGAATTGAACTGAATATAGAATTTGGGCCAAAGGCCAAGCACTGGGACCTATGATGTCATTCAGAGCTGAAACGGAAACTGACAGTAAAAGGTTTGAAAGGTGTAACAGGAGGAAAACCTCAAAGCAGTTGCACCATGAACCAATTGTTAGGAGAGGGTTAAGGAAGAAAGAGAACATGAAAGGAGGTAGAGTAAAAGGAACGAAAGGGTTTGCACCTAGGGGTTGGAAGGCACGCTGCAAAGAACCTTAAGTAATGCCTACAGTTCACTGCGTGAGGTGCACTGACGGCACTAACTCCCTATGGGGGAATTCTAGAGTTATACAAAGTAAGGAGTAAAGTCGACCCTTGCATGCAAGAGAGGTGTTTGTGTCTCTACTGAATGCAAATGAACGACAGGGAGTGGAAATTACCCAGACGGATTGTCCCATCAAGCGAAGCAAATGGAATCGAGAGGGTTGCAAATAGACAGGGTGGTGCAGTACGAAAAATGACACTTGGTCGAAGTGGAAGACTGTAACAGTTTACAATGCATATGAATGGCATATACAAAACAGAAATTGGGGGATTATAATTGATCTGTTATTTTCTGTCGACATTAGACGTGTAGAGATAATGACAGACAAAAATCGTTATACGAGCCGGTGATAAAAGTGTTCCATTCTAGATAGTGTGATTATAATTATATATATATATATATATATATATATATATATATATATATATATATATATATATATATATATATATATATATATGGAATGTATTAAAAGAGAAACGGAAGCTTTCTCAGTACGCTGAGGATCACTGTCAAGCCAGTATACTATTTGCTGAACAGACTGATGATCGTAAGGAAGGTAATAAGAAATATTAATGGCTTATAATGATTTGATAGCAGATGCAAATTATCATTACAATATGCCACGAATTTTGGAACACCTATTCAGTTGCATTCAATGTTTTTTTTTTTTTTAATATCTTAATATTGGAAAATGCGACTTTCTTTTTGACACTGAGAAAACCAAGCGAGCTTTCACAAGAGACCAGGAACGTGTTCTTCCAATGTTCTAAGGAAACTGAAGGACTTGCATCTAGGTAAACTTTTAGGGCAAATTGAATTTCCGACGAATTCTCTCCAGAACTTGCAGGTGATTTCTCCACGTCCCATTCCACTCCCCGTTCCGAAAAATAGTAAAGGAACACGAAAAGAATAAATGAAATATAAAACAAGTAAAAATTGCGCCGAAGTTTCTTCAGCGCAATCGAGTTTTCTGTACAGCCTCTACTGCGGATAATCAAGGCCACCGAAAATAGATCTATCTTTCGGTGGTCTCGGTATAATACTGTTTGAGCCGCAGCTCATGAAACTTTAACCACTGCCCGGTGGCGGCCTAGCCTACATCGTTGCCAGGACTTTTATGCCCCCGCCGTATACTTCTGACATCAAGATATTAAATATACATAAGACATCGTCAGAAATACTTCAAAGTTAAAAATAATATTTCAGAAGCAAACCTGACTCGCTCGTCTATGGCAGGCAGTGTGTGAATGAATGGTCGGCTTTAAGTTCTGTAAAGCTGAAAATAAAATCGAAAAAGAATAAATGAAAAGTCTCAGTCGGAAAGGATTTGAAGAGAACGTGGAATATCTGCTCATCAACGCTCAAAATTGCGGAATTATGAAAGTGTGAACCTGGATGTTTAAGTTTTCTGTAAAAGAAAACTATTGTGCCGGCTTTGTATGTCCGTCCGCACTTTTTTCTGTCCGCACTTTTTCTGTCCGCCCTCAGATCTTACAAACTACTGAGGCTAGAGGGCAAATTGGTATGTTGATCATCCATCCTCCAATCATCAAACATACCAAATTGCAGCCCTCTAGCCTCAGTAGCTTTTATTTTATTTAAGGTTAAAGTTAGCCATAATCGTGGATCCGGTAACGATATAGGACAGGCGAACACCGGGCCGTGGTTAAAGATTCATGGGCCGCGGCTCATAAAGCATTATACCGAGATCACCGAAAGATAGATCTATTTTCGGTGGCCTTGATTATACTTGTTAGTTTTCTTGCGACTGAAATATATATATATATATATATATATATATATATATATATATATATATATATATATATATATATATATATATATATATATGTATGTATGTATGTATGTATGTATGTATGTATGTATGTATGTATGTATATTAATAATTTACACAATATCTTATAATTAAATAATTTTAATTGTTCATTATCGATCTCTGTTCCTCTCACAGTTCCAAGTCACCATTTGCATTTATCATCAAAATATTAGAAAACCATCTAGACAACAAGAGAGAGAGAGAGAGAGAGAGAGAGAGAGAGAGAGAGAGAGAGAGAGAGAGAGAGAGAGATAGTAGTAAGACCATTTATATTTACAAGGAAAATATTAGAAAACCATCTAGTAAACAGAGAGAGAGAGAGAGAGAGAGAGAGAGAGAGAGAGAGAGAGAGAGAGAGAGAGAGAGAAAGGAAAAAGCCCCGCAAGTCCACTGTCAAGAATCAGAATATACAGCCGCAATAATCGTATACCTCAAAAGATATGCAAAGCTCCCAGGCCCCCAATCTAAACCTGGATAAAGACCCCACAGGACATATGTTTCTTTTTCGTCGCCTTCTTCGACATTACGTATTCATAGGAATTGGCTCCACTGAGATTCTCTCGGGGAAAAATTTTACTTTTTCTTCATTTAGGAACGTTTCTCTTTCAGTTTTCTAAAAAAGAAAACTGCTGTGACGCACTTTTTCTGTCCGCCCTCGGATCTCAAAAACTACCGAATCTAGAGGGCTGCAAATCGGTAAGTTGATCATCCACTTTCCAATCATCAAACACACCAAATTGAAGCCCTCGAGCCTCAGTAGTTTTGATTTTATTTAAGGTTAAATTTAGCCGAAAATATCAGGCGTAGACGCTCTCACCAATTCGGACTTCCATCTCATTGCATTCCCTCACTGCGAGGGGTGAACTACCCAAAGTTCCGAGGATTCCACCGATTTTTCACCCGCTCACGATCGTTCTCATTTCTCCTGCCCGTACCTAATACCATTTCCCTGGCGCCAGTATTTTCTCCCTGTCTTCTCTAATTGGTGTAATTGCAAGACTCGAGACTACAAGAGGGTTAACGGGAACGAACACTTTCACTAATGACGTTGATGTTCCATTGTTGACCTTATATATTTACTTTGTGTCGATCCAGATGCGCTTCGAATTAGAGAGATTGGCTCCATTAGGCTATTGAAGTTATAAGATTCTCTCTCTCTCTCTCTCTCTCTCTCTCTCTCTCTCTCTCTCTCTCTGTAACATACTCACATACACACATAATTTGTAAAAGTATGATTAATAAGTCAAGTGATGCACAAATACATTTTACCATTATACTGTTATCATTAACAAAAAGTTTGTTATTGGAAAGGAGAAGGATGAGTTTAGCATTTTGTAAAACAAGTAAAATTTCCCCCGAAGAAACTTCGGCGCAATCGAGTTTTCTCTACATCCGCTACGGCGTATAATCAAGGCCACCGAAAATGGATGTATCTTTCGGTGGTCTCGGAATAATGCTGTATGAGCCGCGGCCCATGAAACTTTAACCACGGCTCGATGGTGGCCTATACTACATCGCTGCCAGAAGCACGATTATGGCTAAATTTAAGCTTCAATGAAATAAAACTGTCTCTCTCATCAGGCAAATAGCGAATGCGAAAAATTTGCAATAAAAGCGGTACGGACCTTTGGGTATAAATACCACTTTTCTGTACTTTTTTTCTCATTCACTATTTGCCTGATGAGAGAGACAGTTGGTCTCTGAAACGTAGCATTTAATTTCTACATTTTTGTTTTTTTATGGGCTTCTTATATTTGATATATATGTATATATATATATATATATATATATATATATATATATATATATATATATATATATATATATATATATATATATATATATATATATATATATATGACACACAGATTGAATTTAGAAAAAAACATTTGGATCAAACGTAATTTCTTGCCAAAAGCTGTTGTGAAGAATTCATCGGATATGGAATAATTTTTTTTTATTCAACGCTGGTGACCCAAGCTTCCGGCCTAGTTTTTTTTTTCCACTTTTCTTTTTCATTTGCGAAGGCAGAGGAATAAAAATTTTATCGTTTTGGTTTCAACTAAAAGCTACCTCTACAAGAAAAGAGCCAAATCTATATCCCACTGTTTTATTGAAAAAATATTTGTACTAAATGCATTACCCTTTATTGTGCATAGATTGCAAAGGTGTCTTATCCCTGAGATATATATATATATATATATATATATATATATATATATATATATATATATATATATATATATATATACATATATATATATATATATCGTTGCCAGACGCACGATTATGGCTAACTTTAACCTTAAATCAAATCAAAACTACTGAAGCTAGAGAGCTGGAATTTAGAACGTTTGATGACTGGAGGGTGGATGATCAACATACCAATTTGCAGCCTTCTAGCCTCAGTAGTTTTTAAGTTCTGAGCACGGACAGACAAATAGCCATCTCAGCAGTTTTCTTTTACTAACAACTAAAAGACTGCAGGCATTTCCACAATCTAATTCAGATTCAGTTTATCACGAAAACTGCCACCATCTTGATGGAGGACTTGTGTAGATCCTGAACAGGCATTTCTCTGCACCATCTCGTGCGTTTAAAATGTGACGTCCACAGCTCTAGTAAACAAGCCAGAAAGGCATGCAGGAAATTAGACCCCCCCAAAAAAATCACCCCCTGGTCTCGCCTTTATTGGAAAATCACTGAGAGCCTCAGACATGTCTGAGGTATTGATCTTCACCTCTTTGGCCGACGATGAGCGAACAGTGCAATCTAAAACCTGACGATCTCACTGGTGTAGACCAGTGGTTGTCAACCTGGGGGGGCGCGCCCCCTCAGGGGCCGTCAGCAATTTCCAGGGGAGGGCGAGCCCTAGAGAAAATTTAAAAACTGTCTACTACTCTGGTTAGACTCTTTGGGCTTACCATGTTTTGTAAATAATTATTTACTTCCCTCCCTATCCCTTGAAACCCCTTCTCTTTCTCTTTTCTTTTCATTTTCCTTTAAATCTGGGGGATTTTACTCATAGATGCAAGGGGGCCGTGGAGGGAAGGACCAACTCTTAGAGGGTACGTGGTAATAAAAAGGTTAAGAACGACTGGATACACAGTCAGAAGGAAAGGAAGAAAAATTAAACGTTTCAGTGAAAAAACTAACAGCTCATAACCTTTGCAAAAGCAATAGACTTCCCCCTCAGAACCAGAGGAGTAGAAGAACCAATGGGAAAAATCAGAAGCGAGAGGGGAAGTGTGTTCCAGTTTAGAGCCAGAGGGGGAAAGAAAATGGAGTAAACAGCTTCAGATTGCAAAAGATATCCCTTCGCTGGTACTGTACCAGAGCTGGATGGAAGCCAAGTGTAATTTGGTAACTGTTTTTCTTCTGTTCTGATTTTTCACCAAGTTGAAGTTGTTTCATCTCTTGTAATTGTAGCAAGTACACCTGGTTAAAATTTGAAAGCTCGACTGTGCCAAGTATCGTTTCTAGTTTTCTGGAAAAGATAACTATTGTGCCAGATTTGTCTGTCCGTCGGCACTTTGTTCTGCCCGCCCTCAGACCTTAAAAACTGCAGAGATTAGAGGGCTGCAAATTGGTATGTTGATCATCCACCCTCCAATCATCAAACGTACCAAATTGCAGCCCTCTAGCCTCAGTAGTTTTTATTTTGTTTAAAGTTACAGTTAGCCATAATCGTGCTTATGGCAATGATATAGGACAGGCCACTACCGGCGGTGGTTAAAGTTTATT
This sequence comes from Macrobrachium rosenbergii, assembly GCF_040412425.1. Lineage (NCBI taxonomy): Eukaryota > Metazoa > Arthropoda > Malacostraca > Decapoda > Palaemonidae > Macrobrachium > Macrobrachium rosenbergii. Next base: position 15,236,043 of record NC_089772.1, read on the forward strand.
CTGCGGACAGAATAAACTGCAGACGGACAGACAAAGTTTATTCTGCAGACAGAATAAAGTGCAGACGGACACACAAAGCCAGCACAATAGTAATTCAGATAGATTTTAGAGCTGCTTTCGATTTAGTAAATCGCAAGGCACTTATTTGTAAACTTCAGAATCCTGGAGTGGGCGGATATGTTTTAGGATTACTTCAAGATTGCCTTACAGGTAGGCAGCAGTGAGTTGCTGTGGACGGGATCTTTAGCGAACCAAGACCTATTGTGTCTGGAGTCCCACAGGGTAGTTTTTAAGACCTGAGGGTGGACAGAAAAAGTGCGGACGGACAGACAAATACAAATAGCCATCTCAATAGCTTTCTTTGACAGAAAACTAAAAGCCAGTGATAGAAAGGAATAAATGTCGTGTGGTGTCGGTGGGTAAAAGAATAAAACAGGGTAATTTGAGTGTGTACTTGAGATTATATATAATTAGTTACAGCGGGACAAGGTAAGATATGAGCCACATAGTGAGTCAGAGAAGCTATCAAGATTCATGCAAAAGGTTTATGCAATTAGATTCTCAAACAACTCTTCTCACTGGAGTGGAATATTAATGTTTAATGCAAGTAAGAGAAACGAAGTGTAAGTTGTTGGAATGAAACGTATACAAATGTGTCGGGGACACTGCTCTGAAAAGAAATGAAATATTTGTAGGCATAAGAGTAAGTATAAATTTTGATAACTACAAAATTATATATAAAATAGTAATATAAGACATATCCAATTTTCCAGCAGATTAATATTTTGATATTTTGCAGATGAAAAACAAATCGCTTTCCCTCAGGTAAAACTGGAAAAAAACTAAAACACATTTTTTTTTTTGCATAATCCCCTGTCAACCGTGCCTACCGAGCCTTTGTTTTCTAGCCGGTGCAAAAACAAAGAACAATTCGTGTTGTACAAACCCGATAAATATTTTTATGGGAGAGGTGCACGCCGCCCATTAGAGACAAATGCGTCCTATATTGATTTTGCTGTTATTTTCAGGCTAAATTTTGTTGGTGTGCAACGTTCCATCATCATAAAAAAAAATTTAAAAAAGCTGAATTGAATTATTTCCACTACTACTTTTCTCCTACAGTGATGAAGTTTTTTAATCTATGATGCATCAATATGATGTGGCCGGAGATAATGAGTAAAATTCCACAACAATGTAAATGAACGACTGTAATTTTCCAAAATACAGAATAAGGGTTAAAAAAAGTTTGTAATCGCTACTGAATACTTTCAGTAGATTTCAGCTGCTGTCATACAATTTTGTTAATGAATCGTGGACGCACATTCATGTGAAATAAGACGTGAACACTTTCCTTTAGTTTCAAACTCCAGGCTGTTATTCCTCCTGGTTCTGTCGCCATTTATAATTCTGAATACAGAATTTAGGCCAAAGGTCATTCGGCGCTGAAATGGAAGTTGACAGTAAAAGTCTGAAAGGTGTAACAGGAGGAAAACCTCAAAGCAGTTGCACTATGAATCAATTGTTAGGAGAGGGTGGAAAGTCAGATGGAAGAAAAAGAATATGAAAGGAGGTACAGTAAAAGGAACGAAAGGGGTTGCAGGTAGGGGCCATGGAAGGCAGGCTGCAAAGAACCTTAAGTAATGCCTACAGTGCACCGCATGAGGTGCACTGACTGCGCAACCCCCCTACGGTAATTCTGTTACCACCCGCCTTGTTTCTGACTAATTCCAAAAACACCTGAGTTTGTTAATGTGTTGTCAATTCACTTAGGGATACAGTTTCTCGGGGCAACAGTTTCTTCATCATTTTTACCGCGGCATCACGCAAATTCCGCCGCTTCCTGAGGGATTTCCCCTCAGCGTCTAATTCAGAATTCATTCCGAAAATGCTCTCTTCATGCTCCAAGATAGCTTTTCTTGTTCTTTCTTGTTGCTTTAGTTTTCTGTTAGAGAAAACTATTGTGCCGACTTTGTCTGTCCGTCTGCACTTTTTCTGTCCGCCCTCAGATCTTGAAAACTACTGAGGCTAGAGGGCTGCATATTGGTATATGTTGATCATCCACCCTTCAGTCATCAAATATATCAAATTGCAGCCCTCTAGCCTCAGTAGTTATTGGTTTATTTAAGGTTAAAGTTAGCCATAATCGTGCTTCTGGCAACAACACAGGATAGACCACCACCGGGTGTGGTTAACGTTTCATGGGCCGCGTTTCATACGGCATTATACCGAGACCACCGACAGATAGATCTATTTTCGGTGGCCTTGATTATACGCTGTAGCGACTGTACAGAAAACTCGATTGCGCTAAAGAAGCTTCGGCGCATTTTTTACTTGTTCGTTATTATAAATGAAATGTCAACAAACAACTTCTCCACTGTAAGACGGTAACTTATATTCATCATCTGAAGCATTCATAATCTGCTGAATCGAGGAAGATACCTCAAGAAAAATTAGCCTTAAAACATTTCCAGCGTTTCACATTTTGTTCTGAAGATCCTGTTTGCTTTATCATTCTCTTACTTTGATCAACAAACTAATCATTATATTTTGACACTTTATAATTCATAGATTTTTTATTCACAATTCACATCATTTCACAATTGAATCATCATTCAAAATTTGCATCATTTCCAAACATCTTGAATGCAGTATCTAATTATTCAAATAATTCTTTTAAAAATTTCTGAACAATGACATCTACAATATGATATATATATATATATATATATATATATATATATATATATATATATATATATATATATATATATATATATATATATATGCTTATCCTCGCATTACCCAGCCTTTCAGACTTACATATCCCTTCCTTTCAATAAATAGCAAATTACGGTTTGTTTAGATGCTCCCTGGATTTTTACTACAGGGGCCGTTCTCCCACTTCCCCTTCCCCTAGCATAAAATCGACCTTTCATTTAACCCAATTAACTTTCCCGCCCTCCAATGGCCACGAATGTGATTCAGACCCCGTGGGTAATTTTCCCCTCTGTTTATCTTTCACATTCATCATCCACTTGCCCGCTCGCTTGGGGTATAGAGTGCCAGTTCATATTAAAGTTGACTTGATAATACGATTCCGTGTCATGGAGTGTCAGTGGGAGTTAGGATTTGGAAAAGACAATCCGTGTTCACTATGACTCGAATGTCAATTCTCGGCTTCATCGTGTCATTAATAGCGAAGGAGTAAAAGGCCTTAGGGAATGGAGGCCTAAGTTCTCGTGTTCTCTCGGTCATTTAGGTTTCTGTAAAAGAAATCTATTGTGCCGGCTTTTTCTGTCCGCCCTCAGATCTTGACAACTACCGAGGCTAGAGGGCTGCAAATTGGTATGTTGATCATCCACCCTCCAGTCATCAAACATACCAAATCGTAGCCCTCTAGCCTTGGTAGTTTTTATTTTATTTGTGGTTAAAGTTAGCCATGATCGTGCGTCTGGCAACGATATACTATAGGCCACCACCAGGCCGTGGTTAAAGTTTCATGGGCCGCGGCTCATACAGCATTATACAGAGACCACCGTAAGATAGATCTATTTTCGGTAGCCTTGATGATACGCTGCAGCGGTTATACAGAAAGCTCGATTGCGCCGAAGAAACTTCAGCGCATTTTTTACTTGTTAGTTAACTAAGAATATCTCTAGTTTTCCAATAAAATTTAAAATGAAATGATTACTGATGAGTTACCAAGGGAAAATAGTTCATTCCGCGCGACGTTTGCATATTTACATAACCGCCACTTTGTTTTCATTTATTTTCCAAGACGAAAGACGACGTTGGGAATAAACTAAAAGTCAGAAATCTCTTGATAGAGTTTTGTCCTCTCACTGCATATTTTATTTCCAGTAATAAAACATTTTGATCCCCGACATGGTAAGCCACTCACTCCGGATTAAGGTCTTCGGTATCAATCTTGGGTTAAAAATGAGAAGTACGTTGGTTTTCATTCCTTTCATTCTTTCCTTCAAAGGAATTTTAACTCGAGGGACGGGACGACAATTTTAAACTGACGCAAGGTTCTCAACTTCAAAGTATTGAATTGCTGTTACCAAAAAAAAAAACATTTTTTATTTATTTCTGAATCTGTTTTACTCCAACTTTTTTTTTTTTTGCCTTTCATTTTTCTTTCAGATTCGAAACTGGACGTGGGACCAGTTTTACTCTGGCTAGTGTAGCCGAAAACAAATTGACTCCCAAGGATGGATGCCGGTACATCCTTCACAATTACGGATACGTGCATACACCATAAAAGTTACAGTTTTCATCAGAAATTTTTCTTGTCATCCAGAGGCCGAAAGATGGAAACTTTCATTTCGAAGCTATGTTCTATCATCTATCTTTTATTTCTAACACGATAGCTGAGTACTAGGTTCAGAACAGTTTGTCAGTTTTGCACAAAGTGTTTCTAGACTTTTATTAATTCCATCCGCAAAAGGCATAGGTTCGAGTCCTGGTCACGGTGGGATTTATAATACATTACTCCCTTTGACTGTGAAAAATTGTCAGACCTGCACAAATAGCCCAGAGGCTATATATAAACCTAGAACTCTGCTATCATAATGGAAGTGTGATGATGTTGATTTGAAGTACAGAACCCGAATGAAACAGGAATAGGGAAGGGTAAAAGAGTCATGTTATATAAATATGTTTGGGTGTATGAAAATCCCAAGGTCAGGTGAATTTGATATTATTACTTTTGTAACGGAATACTTGCTTAACTCAAGTTTTGATAACAATAAGATTTTACAAATAGATTTTAAAAAAATTGGATTACACCTATCTTAGAGATTTACTAATCAATTCTGCCTGACAGGGTTTGTGCAACCTTTTCAAATGAAGGGTCAATAGTCAACGATCTCGCACGTCGGGGTGTTAGAAAGACGGCCTCAGTAAAAAAAAAACCAACTACAAAATAAGTCTTGTATTTCTAACTAATGAAAAAAACTTCTGTAATTACAAAAAGGCTTCACAAGACATGTGAATTAGTATATAATACAAAACTTTATAAAAAAAAATCCTCCTATGACCTATGTCAAGCAAATTATCTGAGGAACTAAGATTTTTAACATTCCCATCCTAAACAAAATACTCTTGATTTCGCACCCAGCTGCACATCTGTATTATATATATTTCTCTCTCTCTCTCTCTCTCTCTCTCTCTCTCTCTCTCTCTCTCTCTCTCTCTCTCTCTCTCTCCCCGTCGACGAAACGACATTTTAGGAATTTAAGTAATTATGGTCTGGTAGATTTTCAGCTTGGGCCGCACTGACCCCACTGACAAGTCTTGAGGGCCGTAGGTTGCACAGGCCTGCTCTATACCTTGGGTGAGGACTCATGAAGTTAAAACACTGCTATGCCCATAACTTCCAGGAGGAACTTCTTGGTGTTACAGGTAATGAGTGTACTTGATTGGTGGCACCAGACCACATTTACCTTATTTCTCCAAAGGGGCATCGATTGTAAGTCCTTGGATGCTTTCTCCTTGGGACCTGTGGTGGCTATTCAACATACTGAATAGCCACAGCTGTCTTGTCCTCCACGAGGACAAACCAGCGTCTCTTCTAAGCCAACAGCCATAGTGTAGTCGATAGGGACCTATCAATCCTAGGCATCACATTTCCCTGGAGCAATCTGCACATCCTTCCTTGTTCATATAATTGACTGGAACGCTAACAGCAGAAAACAAAGCCAAGACCTCTGGATAATACCTCCAAACTCCACAAGAGTTTCTCGTATGAACAAATTACGAATCTGAAATCACCTGCATTTTTCTTTACATATACAAACCCGAAGTCGATTTCAGAGTCTCACCTTTAACCAGAACAGCATTTGTCACTGCTGCAAGAAAATATTGCGTCCTGCACCGAGCGAGTGGAGGGATCCCGCAACCCCCACCCTCTCTCTCAACTGTTACTAGCTAACTGCCTTGTTGCCAAGTTTCATCGATTCTGGGACGCCGAATTTCTAAGTTTAACCAATCCAGACTCTTTCCTCTTACATTATCCATTTGGTTATTCATGCAAACTATTCATAGAATCTGATCTAATAGTATAATACGCCAATGGCGTGAACTGCATTTACTTTTTGCTTACCGTTTACCATGACATCTGATCACCCACAGATATGGTGCTGAACATGAGGTGAAGAGAGTGGAGGCTGAATGTTATCAGAACAATTCGAGAAGAACGGCCTTTGCCTGGAATTCCTCCGATACTGGCTGCCGAGCGTCCATTTATCTGGATCTCTGGAGCTTATGGACCCTCGCTGGAAGAGGAAAAAGAACAGAAAAGTTAAATAATTTCATAGACTGCAGCGAGAAAATCTGTCTACGTCAGGGAATTTGTTTAGCCATAAGGTAAGTTTAGAACAATGATTTTACCCACTATAAATGTTTAATTATTCACATTTACATAAGAATTCACATTCATATAGATGGACTTTATCGATTTCTGAAGCGATAAAAAACTCGAAGTAATTGCAAACGGGAATAACTCAAAACAGGATGGAAGCATAACACACCTTTGTCTCATGTACATTTTTACATCTAACTAGTCACTCACTAACATACGAACTAATACTTGCTGTGCTTCCATGAAAAAAGTACACGTATTGCTTTCAACACTGACCACTGCTTTTCTGTTATTTGTCATGTCATTTTTCATATACCACCCTTCCCTGTACTTTCCAACTTCTAGCAAAATTTTTATATAATGTAAACCACTGATCTACTCTCACTCTTCCTCGTTTATACCAGCGTTCTTCACCCCCCTGTTAATCAGCATATCATTTGTCTTACTTTCTCAATTACAATTCTACTATCCATGTTCCCTGGTATACAGGGTAAAGTTAGGCTCCTATCATTCTTAGCGTCTCTCCCGTCACTAATTCCTTTTGGTCATTTTTTCGTTCAGACATAATGACTGGCGCCCTTGTCAGCTGGCCAGCCACGTTTTCACTGCTGGCCCACAGCATCTAACACACAGTCTCATCAACCACTGGCGTCGTTCAAGCCTTTCACTTCTTCGTTTTCCACCTGATGTCCACAGCAGCAGCTTTTGTTAGAATTCATACTTGAGCTAACACCTTCAATCAGCTGTGCCACTCTTCTGTTTTCACATTAAAGAAAACCGATGATACTACGTCCACCCAGGACTACATGTTCTTGAGAGAGAGAAGAGAGTTGAATTCTTCCCCCTCTTGTACTCATGTCTGCAGTGACCCTTGCCGTTATAAAGCCAGTTTAATAATTCAATTAAACAATCAATCTCTCTCTCTCTCTCTCTCTCTCTCTCTCTCTCTCTCTCTCTCTCTCTCTCTCTCTCCATATCTAGCAGAGCAAAATTATTCTTAGCTTTACGTTTTATAGGTTTTTAGTTTTTTTTTTCTTTTTTTTTGGGGGGGGGTGCAACGTGTACATGTCAGAATGACACGAGTAAGTTTATCACTTTGAACAGACCTGAAGGTCCAAAGAGGACGAGGCTAATTCTGCCCTAAAATGGAAAACTGCAGTATCTGCAAAAATTTTCGAAGTTGAGATATGCCACCTATTGGGCTCCTGAAACACTAATACTCAAGTTACTGCAGTTGCAGAATCATTCTTCAATGCTTTATTTAGGGGGTCCCATTTGCAGCACCTGCAAAATCAGTAGTAAGGCAAGGGAAAACTGCAGTATCTACCATTTTTCCTCAGTTTTGTATTTTTGCAGATACTGCACTTTAGAGCAGAATTGTCTAGCTCGACATCTGACGCGACCTGGGAAGGGGAGATTCTCGATGGCAACCTGTGCCGTTGGTACAGGGTTTGATCATGAATGACGCATGACCATCTGAATACTCGGGGGTGGATATGCTGGACCTAAAGAGTTTTGCAAGAGAATATATTTTGGGAGGCGTATTTCCAGAGATTCCTTGGTTGTAGGAATTTGGCAAGTGTATCGACTCTGCTTTCTTATTATTATTATTATTATTATTATTATTATTATTATTATTATTATTATTATTATTATTATTATCCTTGACTGTAGGAATTTGGTAAGTATATTATTATTATTATTATTATTATTATTATCATTATTACTATTATTATTATTATTATTATTATTATTATTATTATTATTATTATTATTATTATATACAGTATAATCATACTTTGTAAAAAAAAAAAAATTTCTTTGTGAGGCTAAAGGACTGCAAATTAATATGTTGATCATCTACCCTCCAATCATCAAACATACCAAATTGCAACCCTCTAGCCTCGGCACTTTTTATTTCATTTAAGGTTAAATCTAGCCACAATCGAGCTTTTGGCAGCGATATAGGATAGGCCACCACTGGGCCGCGGTTAAAGTTTCATAAGCCGCGGCTCATACAGCATTATACCTAGACCACGGAAAGATAGATCTATTTTCTGTGGCCTTGATTATATGCTGTAGCGTCTGTACAGAAAACTCGATTGCGCCGAAGAAACTTCGGCGCATTTTTCACTCGTTGAATTGTTATTATAACCAAGTGTTGTCACAAAACAAACCAAACCACACGTGAGTACACAACTGGTGTGAAACCATACTCCTCTACCTTTAACGCGAGCTAAAACTTAAAACTCAAACTGCATCACCATTCACGTTAATCAGTAGACTTTTGCCTCATGCCTCACGTCTCTTGAAACTTAATTAAGGTGCAGCTTCTCGAGGCATCTCGCGATTTTAAAGTGTGAGCGACCAAGAGGAAGTTGGGCGCTCGTTCGCACTCCTTGGAACTCACTTTAATAGTCTCTGCATTCCATTACCGAGTATTTTAAGCCTCCCCGATTTTTCAACTGCCAGTCATCATACAATGAAATTCATTTGAGGAACGTTAACCAGAAGACTGAAGCGGTTTGTATCATGGTTTCACTTTTAAGTGGTTTTGCTTTCAACGCTGGAAGTAGTTTTTTTTTTTTTTTTTTAATAAAAGCACATACATACATACATACATATAGGTATATATACTGTGCATACATACACTACACACACACACATATATATATATACAGTATATATATATATAATTAATGTATATATATATAGGTATATAACATATATATATACTGTACATACATACACACACATACATATATATATATATATATATATATATATATATATATATATATATATATATATATATATATATATATATATATATATAATTTTTTCAGGTCACCTGCACGGTCCTCGCCCTTTAATAGAGTTTCTGGTCACTGGGAAAGCGTCTATAATCTATATTCTTTCAAGAATCCACCTGGGAGCGCAGAAAGGGGAACATATGAAAAGAAAAGATTTGTGCGCAAAGGAACTAAGATGAGAAGGCAATCGCCGATGGAGGTTTCCGCAGGAGGAAATGACACAGGATAAATTTTTTCCTCCGATAAGTTAATCAAAAAAAAAATAAAACAAACCAATGGAATCTATCAGTAAGACAGAGAGACTGACAGATTGACAGGCAGGCAGAATGGGCGAAGGGGTGGGAACCTCCTCCCAATGTGAATGGCAAGTGTCGTCAAATATTTTGCAGGAATTCCCGACCACTTAAACCCATGCTTTTTTAAGGCTGAATATACGTTTCATATTATTATTATTGTAGCCTCAATTCAAACACCTTGAATAATTAGTCATCGTCCATTAACTCATACGAGGCTTCAAAGGGAACGGCCGACTGCCATTTATAAATGTTGTAGTTCACCAAATTGAGATGCAAATTTCGAAGCGTGTTGATTCGCAAATTATTTTTGCTCTGTTCTAAGCTGTTGATGAAGAGGTGCAATGGTTCTGGTATGAATTCGCTGACCAAATGGTCAAATTCCTCCCTTGCATGTTGATGCTTTGTGCATTTGGTTATCTTTGAGATCAACTAACAAGATCCCCTGTGCAGGAAAATATTCCTATGCGTTATATAAGAAGATTGAGTTGTTCCGCTGGATTGAATTGAATGTGGAGTTTAGGCCAAAGGCCAAGCACTGGGACCTATGAGGTCATTCAGCGCTGAAACGGAAATTGACAGTAAGAAGGCCTGAAAGGTGTAACAGGAGGAAAACCTCAGAGCAGCTGCACTGTGAATCAGTTGTTAGGAGAGGGTGGAAAGTAAGGTGGAAGAAAGAGAATACGAATATATATATATATATATATATATATATATATATATATATATATATATATATATATATATATATCTGCAATTATATAACTTTTAATTAATAAACATTATGATTGCTGTTGTTTTGGCTGTTAGAATTATGCTGTTGTTGTTGGGAAGATTAACGAGTGGAAACTTAATTCAAGAGATATGGACGGTACATTTCAGCTGTTTGTGAATTACGGTGCACAGGAATGAGGCTTATTTTCATGTGTATTCAGGAAGAAGAGATGGAATTATTAGTTAGGGAGCAGGAATGACCTTTCTATTTCTTTCAGATAAATACCAGAACAGTGCAATATGATTGTTATAGTGGGCTTTGCACCAGAGGAATGAGTTTCTGAGGAAATGAAAGATGGATTTTAAACACAGCATCAGAACGGTTATAGATTACATAGCAGCGAAAGTTGGTGAAAACAATGATGATGTGGAAAATATAACGTGGAAGGAAACTGGGCCTCGGAGAGACTGCTCATAAAGGTGGGGTGAAATTTATTGGTTTTTGTGCTCCTGTCAGCGACAACAGATAGACCAACATCATTAATCTAGAGCGAAAAACAATGTTGAGGAATACTAGGAGCTGGAGAAGACCAGATGTCCGGTAATGATCACAGAAGTGTTGTTTCTACACCAAGGATAAAATTGAAAGCCCGCCAATAAGAGAGATGTATATCGAGAGGTCTTTTTGAAATGAACATCCAAATAGACTTGTAGATATAGACACCATATCTGAAAGGTACAGACCATAAAAAAGGATTTGATTATTATGATCAGAAATGCATTTCAGAGTAATGGCAAACAACTAGTGTATATATATATATATATATATATATATATATATATATATATATATTATCCTCATGGACTCTAGGGCCGGGTTAATTATATTCTTACACCAGTCACGATTTTTTGGCCCTCTAACATATTCCTAAATGACCGGAAACATACAGTATAATCTCTTAGATCATACCCTGGTTGCTTAAGATGTAATGAGGTGGATAGTCGCATGTCATTTCTACCTCTCCGTGGCCTTGTTTACACGCTGTAGCGGCTGTACAGAAAACTCGATTGAGCCGAAGAAACGTCAGCTCATTTTTTACTTGTTGCTTACACTCATTTGATTCTATTTTACTTGCATCAACTTACACCATGCTTGGAAGTTCAATCTGCAGAGCAAGCATCACCAAAATTCACCATATCTTCAGGGTTTACCATTTTACTTTTGAGAATGTCGACGAAACATTTTTTTTTTTTATATTCGACGCAGGAGCGATGCTGAAATTGGTCCGTCCAAAGATTTTCAATAACAGTGGGCAGTAAAAAGTGGTTTAGAGGTGTGCCTGGAACGCCGGGGAAATGCAAAACCGTTATCGAAAACCTTATTGGGGATGATGAGAATTATGACATGCGGGTTTCTAGGGCGAAATTCAAGTAATGAAATGAAAGGGTGAGAGAGAGAGAGAGAGAGATAAAGAATAAAGAGGGAGGGAATGACAGATAGACAGAAGGAGAATATATATATATATATATATATATATATATATATATATATATATATATATATATATATATATATATATATATATATATATATATATATATATATATACGATCAGTGCCAAACTAACAAAATCTGTTCATGTGTTCCTATATCGACAAACCTATGGCAATTATACAAATCACCTTGAAATAGTACAACAGCCTTCTTACATCTATTAGCATCAACATCAGGAACGCGTCACGAAGTGTGGACCGAAAGCCTCTTCTCAAAAGGGAAATTTATGAACGGGGAACCTCAGCGGAACTTTGCGGAAATTCCGGTTGATAGGAGGCTGACCCCGGTCCTTGAGAGGCTGGTACAATTTGTCTACAAGACTAGCAAGTAAAAATGACGCCGAAGTTTCTTCGGCTCAATCGAGTTTTCTGTACAGCCGCTACAGCGTATAATCAATAGATCTATCTTTCGATGGTCTCGGTATAATGCTGTATGAGCCGCGACCCATGAAATTTTAACCAAGGCCCCCTGACCTATATCGTTGCCAGAAGCACGATTATGGCCAACTTTAATCTTAAATAAAATAAAAACTACTGGGGCTAGAGGGCTGCAGTTTAGTATGTTAGATGATTGGAGGGTGGATGATCAAAATTTCAATTTGCAGCCCTCTAGCCTCAGTAGTTTTGAAGATCTGAGGGCGGACAGAAAAAAGTGTGGACAGAATAAAGTGCGGACGGACAGACAAAGCCAGCACAACAGTTGTCTCTCACAGAAAACTAATCCCGCCAGACGAACAATATTCCAACGCTGAAGCTGAACAGACGATCCGAAGCTTTGGCGTCAGCACTATCATGCCTGGAAATATGAGTATGTCCCAGGCTAGAGACCCTTACCTTGTTTTCCAACAGCCCTACGTCAACATGTTTTGAAGATCCCAGGAAGTTGGTCTGGGGCGTTTTCAATACCTATTTCTCTCTCTGCGCTATCTATCTTTTTCTTCTTTTTCCTAGTGGAGTGGAATATAGAGTTTAGGACAGAGGCCAAAATGGAAGAAACATAATATGAATGGAGGTACAGTGAAAGGAATGAAAGGGGTTGCAGCTAGGGGGTCGAAGGGACGCTGCAAAGAACCTTTACTAATGTCTGCAGTGCAACTCGTGAGGTGCACTGACGTTACTAGCCCCAACGGGGTTCTCTTTCTAGTGTTTATGAATAAAAAACTGTACTGACGTCTTGGCGGCTCCATTTTAAGCAGACGTGGCTGCACAGAAATTTCTTTAAAAGAGTTAAAGAAGATCCACAGTTATATCCTAAGTATATATAGTACTAAACCATTGACTGAGTAATTAAAAAAGAATTAGAAGTCGGTATTTGCCATAGGCACCATTTTTACTTTGGCTGCTGTATAATCGCTAATTATATACAGAACAAGTTATGATAGGGTATTTCCCAAACTCCATCACCAATATAGTAAGGCTTATTGCTTTTATCTATGTTATTATTATTATTATTATTATTATTATTATTATTATTATTATTATTATTATTATTATTATTTTCTATCTAATACTGACAGAAGGCACAGAAGAGAGAAGCACTAGATTGTGCTTGCATCCGGTAATTATAAACTGCCTTGCATAAATAAGCTCTCTCTCTCTCTCTCTCTCTCTCTCTCTCTCTCTCTCTCTCTCTCTCTCTCTCTCTCTCTCCAGGTCCACGAAATGAGGTTAAAGAATATCAGGAGGTGATAGCAAATCACTTTCGACCTTCCTAATGGATATTAGCATTTTAATTACTTCGTCCCCCCGCCTGAAGTGAACTGAAAAACGGTGGCAATATGAATAAGTAATTAGAGAAACCTCCGCGAATTCTGTTTATGCCTCATAAAGCGATTCTCAGGAGGCAGAATGGGACGGAGGGAAAAACTAGACCGGAATTATTAAAAGGGGAATGGTCATTAGTTCAAGTTTTATCTGCTTTCCTCTCGTCTCATCGGCGTCTTTAATGAGTATCGTGAGCATTCTAAAATGGAAAGTCTCTTCTGGGACATATTGCTGATTGATATGAGTGGTGGGTTTAAAATTTTCCCCCACACAGTTGTTTTTAGTTTTTCTGCAAAAGAAAACTATTGTGCCGGCTTTGTCTGTCCGCCCGCCCTCAGATCTTGAAAACTACTGAGGCTACAGGGCTGCAAATTGGTATGTTGATCATCCACCCTCCAATCATCGAACATACCAAATTGCAGCCCTCTAGCCTCAGTAGTTTTTATTTCATTTAAGGCTAAAGTTAGCAATAACCGTGCTTCTGGCAGTAATATAGGCTTCCACCACCGGCCCGTGGTTAAAGTTTCGTGGGCCACGGCTCATACAGCATTACACCGAGACCACCGAAAGCTAGATCTATTTTAAGTGGCCTTGATTATACGCTGTACAGAAAATTCGATTCCACTGAAGAAACTTCAGCGCATTTTTTACTTGTTATAACTTCAATAGGAAATTCTGTATGCTGAAACTGAATGTTCATAAGTTACAGGTTCCCTCTTTAGGCCGCACGAAGAACAAAGAACTCCTTCCCCTCGCCTCTAGCCTCGAAAGGGTACAATCGATATGACCTGATACGAATACTAAATGCCTCACTATTGCCGCCTGACGCGACTTACAAACACAGTTACTGAAGAGGGACGCCAGGTAGTACCACCTGGACTCCTGCTTAACATGGGTACTAACCCGGTATGTACCCACTTCTGTCAAAGTCCAGGGCAAACTCATGCTAAGTAAAGTAGACCACACAATATAGAAATTGGTGTATATAATACTTTGATCCCCGCGGGGGGCTAGTACTAAACACGGCATCATCAGAGAGAGAGAGAGAGAGAGAGAGAGAGAGAGAGAGAGAGGGTGGTTGGGGGAGAAGGCTGGAGAGAATGTGAGGTAAACACATCCATATTCATGGCTTCTCACTTCCAAAGAGAGTGAGTGACAAGGCGCCTCTTTTGAAATCCTCCGCGCCGCGATGATCCCTTCACTGACAAATTCCAGACGGCTTAGCAAACAACAGGGATGGCTGGTAGCTCGCCGAATATGGGTTGGACTTTTCCATTTTCTTTCTTATTTCCTTATATGAAGATTTATATTGCATCGGAAAAGTTTGGAACTGATTTGTAACAAAGTACTAAACTTTCTGACGAGGAGTCCCAATATCTATTTGGCAATGCTTTGTCTGCATATTTAACTCGTAGTGTAAAGTCTCATTAACTCGACGATTTCTCTCTCTCTCTCTCTCTCTCTCTCTCTCTCTCTGTGCATAGTAATTTCTTCGAAAGACTTTATTTCACCGAGCTTTTCAGAAATTCTTCAAGTCTACAGGTAACTGTTATTTCCATGATTCAAGTATGTAAGTTTGTATGTTTGCGGCCTATAGAAATCCGAACCGTTTGACCACTCTAGACAAAATTTGGCACGTGGCCATCATTCAACCCAACTTAGATAATAGGGTAGGTTTCAGACCCGTACCCACTTCCCCTTCCCCCACCCCCTTCCCTTTGTAACTTATGCGGTAAATAAACTCTACAGGTTTATCATACCTCATTTCATGTACTCGAAAATGCTTTTCAGTCACCACAATAGTACCTGGATAAAAGGGACAGTCACTACAGTGATACCTGGATAAAAGGGACAGTCACTACAGTGATACCTGGATAAAAGGGACAGTCACTACAGTAATAAATGCAGGCGCTGATACTGCTTGATACCGGAAACTATCCATGTATGTATTAAGATTTGGCCCCCGCCCCCTGGGAAAATAAGCTGCGGGGGCCCATGGTGTGAGTGTGAAATATATTGCTAACAGAATAATCACCTGAAAACAAATACTATCTTAGGACTCAACATTTCCAAATCGATACATAAGAACTGCTGTCACGTTCGTCGAATCTGAAAGGACGCTGCTGATCTCGGCGCAGTCGAGATTAAGGTAATTTCGTCTTTTGTTTCTGTTCGTCCATCGATTTCCAATTTTCATATCTTGGGAGCCTATCCACTCTGCATATTTTTGTTTTTCAAATACAAAAAATTTTCTGTCGTTTGGAAAATCGGCTGGTTCGGTCGACTCTGGAGACTGACCGCTTTAGCAAAAGATGAATAATAATAATAATAATAATAATAATAATAATAATAATAATAATAATAATAATAATAATAATATGCTGAGAAAAAATACAACTTGTCGAAGATAATCACTCGAGATCCCACATTTTTTTATGCCAACATACTCAGACATACATACACTCATACACATATATATGTGTGTATATATATGTATGCTATATGGACATATACATATATATCGGTGTGTGTATATATATATGTGTGTATATATACACACCCCTTTCGTTCCTTTTACTCTACCTCCTTTCATATTCTTTCTTAACCCTCTCCTTACAACTGATTAACAGTGCAGCTGCGAGGTTTTCCTCCTGTTACACCTTTCAAACCTTTTACTGTCAATTTCCGTTTCAGCGCTGAATTAGGTTCAAGTTTCATGGGCCGCGGCTCATACAACACTATACCGAGACCACCAAAAGATAGATCTATTTTCGGTGGCCTTGACTATACGCTGTAGCGGCTGTACAGAAAACTCGATTGCGCCGAAGAAACTTTGCCGCATTTTTTAATCTTTTTCAGTAAGGGTCAGTATATTATCTTTTAACCCTCGCATACCTTTTGAGTACCGTGGTTCCAGTCTATGTACATTAAACTTCTTCTTTTGACTAAACCAACAGTCTTTGTGTTTATACTTTTGATTGGTTCCGCCATGTTTTATATTTATATATAATAACTTACTCGTCTATCTATTCTATTCAATTCTTGAGCTGCAGAAAAAAATGAAATCTTTCATTATTTTTCATTTTACTTCCACATAAAAGTCAATGACACTAAGACAGGAATACTGAAAAGAATTACTTTCTTACTTCAGGTTATTCCTTGATTGCATGTTCAGCCACAATGAGAACCCTGTTATTGGAAACTGACGGTCTCCTCTACGCATATGATTACCCAAACCTCTCCCCGATTTAATTTTCTTTCATCTGAAAGTCTCTGAAGAGAAGCGTGGCCTTTGTTCCCTCGTTAAATCTACATCGGCATTTGCTGTAATATACAAAAGTAAAATAGTGACTTACAGAGCCTAATGCTACATCGGAGGCATTTGCTCTGCCAATTTCTTTTTCAAGAATACTCATCCGCTGACCAATAAATCTAACCTGTTACTGTCATTGTTCTTATTAAGTTTTAGGTAGACAGCACGCTAGCTCGCGTGGCTAGACATTTTCAGGACGGCAAAAAGGCAAGACTTGATCTGAATTCGCGTATTGAGTCGATTGTTTGTTTCCAAGGGGCTCTGACCTGTAAACCTACATTTGGTAAACCATTTCAAATTCAGGTTACGTGTCCTCCGAGGTAGGGTATCTTGTATCAGATTGATATCAAGTCATTGTTTCGATTTATTTAAGTGCATTAAATATCCACATACCAAGATGAATGAATACATTATATGTAAGGGAAATAAAAAGAAAAGTAAAAAATGCGCCGAAGTTTCGGTGGTCTCGTTATAATGCTGTATGGGTAGCGGCCCATGAAACTTTAACCACGGCCCGGTGCTCGCCTGGCCTATATCGTTGCTGGACGCATGACTGTGGCTAACTTTAACCTTAAATAAAATAAAAACTAATGAGGCTAGAGGGCTGCAATTTGTTATGTTTGATGCTTGGAGGGTGGATGATCAACATACCAATTTGCAGCCCTCTAGCCTCAGTAGTTTCTGAGACCTGAGGGCGGACAGAAAAAGTGCGGACAGAAAAAAGTGGGGATTTAAAAACGTTCAGTGTCAATTTCACAAAGTATATGCAGTGGGCTAAGTGAAAAACGCTGCCAGAAATTAATATTAAAACTTGCAATAGGAAAATTATTGAACTCCAGTTTTAGCTGACAGATTAACTTGCGAAGAAAAACCGGGGGATCTATAGACACATCTCCGGAATTTTTAGAAGACTTTCCCAATACACCAGTAGTTCTGCGCAACTGATGAGTAGATAGACCAGATATGTATCTCAAAATTAAATTTGTTGTCAAGAATGACAAATAGAATTTTAAGTCAGAGAGGAGAGAACAACTTTGTATTTGCACTGCTCTGAAAGTCCGTCTGCACACTCCCTCCACATACAGTTCAAAGGGACTGAGGTCAAAGCATGACGAGATGAAAGCTCTGAATATTGCAACGAGGGAAATATGGGGCTCGCACAGATCGATGACAGATAAGTGAGTTTTGTCAAAGTTTTATTCTGGCCTTCATAATCATAAGTCGACATATTCATCTGTTTCTCTTGCGTTTCCTTCCACTTCAGATGGATCATCTATTTATTTATTTATAATGATAATCTCCTAATCCGTTTGCTATCTATAACGTTTTCATATGAAACAAAAATTCAGTTCAGTCTGACTGAATCTGCAATGTTGATACATGGCAAGGTTCATATTATGATATGAAAATTCTCATGGCGATAATTTCAAAATGTATTCATCCAAAAAATGGTGTAAAATATTAGATATAACTTTCCCCCCAAAAAATTACAGCGGACTTTATATATCATATTTAATAATGAAACAAGCAGATTCTGTTTCTTCACTTTAGACTGGAATGAAGAATGGATTGGATTATAGTCCTATCAGGAGAATGCCTTGGGTAATTATAATCTCCAAATTACCAAGGCTCTGCGGTATCATCCCTAGCAATTATCCTCGGATATCAACCATAAAATAACCTTATTTGTAATTTCTGAAATTTAACTCGGAATGAAATTAGCTGGCGGATTCGCTGGTCCGCTGGTATAGTGAGGTTGGTGTCGTGGCATGCCACTCAGATATCGCGGGGGTTCGCGTCTCCCCCAGGGCGATGAAAAATCACTGGCTCTGTATCATGATCAGTTACTGCTGCAGTGTTGGGGGGTCTGCTGCGGTGGGAGGTTGAAACCAACATTCTATGGAAGCTTGAATTTCAAGTCAATGGCCCCTTTGGTGTGCTGGTTCCATGTGAACAGATTTCATCTACTGAAATAATAATAATAATAATAATAATAATAATAATAATAATAATAATAATAATAATAATAATAATAATAATAATGTAATAGAAACATTCTTTCAAAGAAGGGCTTGCACTCATAATGGGATATTCCTAACGCTTCCATTAGTGATAAAGCCTTAACTATTTTATATATTACATTGAACCCTTAATCCTTCTACATTACAGTGAATCTTTAAGGCCTAAAATTATTGATGAATTAATTATATTTCATAAAAAGAATTACCATTAGTAGCAGGCAACCTCCTGTGAGACACACACTCAGGCACTTCCTGTGAATTTGATGTAATATAAAAATGGCTTCGTCTGACACCATCAATTATTGCACCATAGGGTCATGATTTAGGTCAAGAATTTCTGTGTAATCTCTCTCTCTCTCTCTCTCTCTCTCTCTCTCTCTCTCTCTCTCTCTCTCTCTCTCTCTCTCTCTCTCTCTCGCTTGCTGTTCAAAAGCAGTTGAAATGTCACCCTTCCTCAATGGTTTTGATCTCTGGATAAATATCAATTGACTGGAACCATTTAGGCCCCAGATCAGCTTAACATCTAGCCCTGTTCCACCCTTGAGCATTTAATCCTCCCCTGCAAAACCTGATGCTGAGTTCCCTGTAATTCCAGACTGTGGGACACCTGGGAGGAGGAAGTGTGGAAGTCATTAACCACCTGACTACAGAGCTGAAAATCACCTGAAGAGCCACTTTCAAGACTGACCTCATGACCCCAAGTCAAATTGACCAGCAGTTCATCGTTCGGCATAAATGCCACGGCCCATGCGGAAGCTTTTGAGATGAATGGATGACAACCACCAGGTAATTCTTAGCATTTTCTAACGTTTGTCTTGCTTGCTGACCAAAACTGCCCTAAAATGGAAGATTTTAGGAAGGCTGCAGTATCTGCAAAAATACAAAACTGAGAAAAATGGTACATACTCTCTTGCCTTACTACTGATTTTACAGATACTGCAAATGGGACCCACTAAATACTCGTGGAAAGCACTGAAGAATCTTTCTGAAAATGCAGTAACTTGTGTACTAGGGTTTCAAGAGCCCAACACGTGGCATGTCTCAATTTCGAAAGTTTTGCAGATACTGCAGTTTTCCATTTTAGGGCAGAATAGCATTGGAGGCCTAGTGACACTGGCCTCTGGGCATCTCACTAAGGAAGCCTTGGCAGCGTGCTTCTGTGTGTGTTTACAAAGCAAGCTGCCTCTGGATTTTCTATGTCATTCCAGCATGATTATCACAACTGTCTTTCCCAGGGCTGAGCCAGTCGCTCGTACCGCGGAGGACCTGAAACGTGACTCCCAGCTGCCACGAAGCCTCCTGAAGTTGAGTCTATGTTTCTCAGAGGCAGTGCGAAGGTGTGAGAGAGGCCGCCTGTTCAAGCCATAAAGCACAGGTGAGTTGTGAATGTATAATGTAGCTGAGGTTGCTCCCATTACAAAGAGAACACCTTTGCTATTAAGATTCACTGTATAAACCTTGGGCTGAGAACGTTGCTTGTTGATTAATCGCGCTATTTTCTCTATAGTTATAATTGGTCCGAAACAGGGTACGCAGCAGTTCCTGAAAAAGTAAATACCAGACGTCTACAGTTATAAAAAGAGAGTAAAAAAATTATAAAAAAAAAAGATTAGCAAGAGAATAAATATTTTGATCTTCCTATTTCTTTTTTTCGGTCTATATCCAAATTACTCATAAAACTGCTTGCTGTCTGGATCTTAACTAGTTAATTATTGCTTATATTACAATGATTCGATGTAATATCTTTGACAAGAAAAATAGAGAGTAAGAAGATGAAGATAATTACGATAATTTTGTCTTAGCAAGCTCACAGGTAATTTTGGCTCTGGTGTAACTTATCCTAAGGGAAGAAGTGCCAATAATTTGCAACCTTAACTCTGAGGAACTGAAGACCACTGAATTGTCCTGCAGTCCAAAAATTGGTGGGACAAATCATATTTTTGTCTGTAGAGAAAAATAACTCATTTTCCAGGGATCGGGTACAGCATTGGCCCTTATGTTGCCATGGAAACCTGGAAGCGCAAAAGGCTTTGATTTATTTTCCACTTTGATGTTCTGCCTCTGTAAGGGCCGAGAAATCTTTTGATTTTGTCCCCTTTGGACTTGGGCTGAGAATTTTTCTTTTTTTCCTGTTTATAGAGGAATGATTATATCAGCACAGCGCTCTCTCGAAATTTGGACTGTTTTTCGACTATATTTAGGAGGATCCTTCAAACTCCTTCTGGACCTCACCCAGTATGGCGTTAAAATCAGCCTTTCTCCACTCCGTGATTTTGAAAGCAAACAATTAAAATGCATGGCCAATAACTCAGCCCCTGATGTCTAGGTGAGCCATGTGTGGATCGTGTTGGGTTACTTGTTTTTAGTTCTCTGTAAAAGAAAACTATTGTGCCGGCTTTTTCCGTCCGTCCGTACTTTATTCTGTCGCTCTTTTTCTGTCCGCACTTTTTCTGTCCGCCCTCAGAACTTAAAAACTGCTGAGGCTAGAGGGCTGCAAATCGGTATGTTGACCATCACCCCTCCAATCTTCAAACATACCAAATTACAGCCCTCTAGCCTCAGTAGTTTTTTTTTATTTAGGGCTAAAGTTAGCCATAACCGTGCTTCTGGCAACGATATAGGATAGTCCACCACCGGGCCGTGGTTAAAGTTTCATGGGCCACGGCTCATACAGCATTATAGCGAGACCAACGAAAGATAGATCTTTTTTCGGTGGCCTTGATTATACGCTGTACAGAAAACTCGATTGCGCCGAAGAAACTAGGGCGCATTTTTCACTTGTGCTTTACTCACACTTTTTATGAAGCCACAGGCTTCTGCTACCAGTGAGCCCTCCTTTCACACGCTGAATCTTTGATAACATAATTCTGACTTCTTATATTAAATTCTTTCCACTTCCTTCTTACTCCATTCTTTTGATAACATTCGCAGCCATATTTCCATTCCCTCTGTTCGTTTTGAAACCTCCAACCAGGGGCGTGCACGAGGTGGGGGCGGGGGGGGGCGGCTTGGGGCGCTTGAACCCCTGCCCTCTCTCTTCTTCATAACTGTAACATATAAAACATGGCAGATTTCATTTTCCAAAACTAAGGGAGTGCCCTTTTTTTCCACTTGAGCCCCTGACTTTCTGAAAGTCTGTGGTTTTTCTTTGGAAACCAAACACAATTATCAGGTAAGTCTCGTTTACCTAGATAGTATAGCCTAAATAGTGATGCAAGGCACAAGAAACGTAAGTACAGTTTTAAAGAAAAAAATGTATGCGAAAGATTTAAAAGAGCTTAAGAGTGACTCTGAAATAAAAGGTTAAAAATAGGAATCGAGAGAAAAAAACGTATAGAAAAATTTTAAAACACGATGAAGCGTTATATTTCTTACTTTCAAAATCCAAATGAATTTTTACGTTCTATTCACGGTGGAGAACTTTTAGACTACTTTTTTTATTAGACGTTGGAAAGAAATAAAAGGAGAAATGACAAAAATAAGGTACAATATTTTTAATGCATTCAAAACAAAGACCTCCCACGATAGCAAGAGGCCAATGACAATGGATGCAACAAAAACGGTGACTGTCTCCATAAAAAAAAGTTTCTTAGGCGCAATCGAGTTTTCTGTACAGCGTATAATCAAGGCCCCCGAAAATAGATCTATCTTTCGGTGGTCTCGGTATAATGCTGTGTGAGTCGCGCCCCGTGAAACTTTAACCAAGAAATAAAAGATAAACTACTGAGGCTAGAGGGCTGCAATTTGGTATGTATGATGATTGAGGCTGGATGATGAACATTAAAATTTGCAGCCCTCTAGCCTCAGTAGTTTTTAAGATCTGAGGGATGACAAAAAAAGTGCGGACAGAATAAAGTGCGGACGGACAGACAAAACCGGCACAATAGTTTTCTTTTACAGAAAACTAAAAATTATTTTATTTAAGGTTAAAGTTATCCATAATCATACTCTAGGCAACGATACAGGGCAGACCACCACCGGGCCGTGGTTAAAGTTTCACGAGCCGCGGCTCATACAGCATTATATACCGAGACCACCGAAATATATAGGGATCTATTTTCGGTGGCCTTGATTATACACTGTAGAGGCTGTACAGAAAACTCGACTGCGCCGAAGAAACTTCGGCTCATTTTCTACTTGTTTATATTCGTTCGCTGTGATTCTCGTATCTTCAGTGTAATTCAGTTCTCAAATCTTGACTTCAACTATGATAATAAAAGTCGATTTTGAGGTAGAATCATGTGAAGGGAAACAATTGCATCATGTGTGCTCTCTCTCTCTCTCTCTCTCTCTCTCTCTCTCTCTCTCTCTCTCTCTCTCTCTCTCTAATATATATATATACAAGCGATGATTTCAGTGTGTTGCTTTGCTGAAATCAAATAAAGCTTTAGAGAAGCCAACTTCCCTAACGTCATATTAAGAATCGGCGCGGAGATTGAACTTAATGGAAAAAGGCTGCATCCAATTTCCTATTTTTAATCCCATATGAATTGTAGCCCTTTCACTCCTCTCAGAGAAATCCATTTATGAAATGCTTGGTAAAAGAAGAAAAAAGGTAACATACATAGCAAGAGAAAATTATAGTTGGAGATTCTAATCAGAATGTTTATAATTGTGTGCAGATACACACACATAAATGCACGTATATATATATATATATATATATATATATATATATATATATATATATATATATATATATATATATATATATATATATATATATATATATATATATATATATATATATATATATATATATATATATATATATATATATATATTTAAGAAATAAATAAGATACAAGTAGGGAAATGCCAAGGTTTGAAATGGGAATAGATCATAAATAGTTAACAGTTTTATTGAATAACCGAAAGTATACAGGGGTTTACATGGAATATATCGATAGCAGTGGGGAAAAAGTTATGCATAAATTACCAGTTCAATCTTTGCAGTAGAATTAATGGCGTTAAAAATGTATAAACTAATATTTAAGATTAATGAAATATTGAACGATAGGGTCTTTCGGTAAAGTGATTAACATAAAAGATATTGTGTTAAGGAGGGTGCGTATGGACAAAGATATATGGTTAATGCACAGATTGAAATGCAATAAGAAAACAAGTAAAAAATGCGCCGACGTTTCTTCGGCGCAATCGAGTTTTCTGTACAGCCGCTACAGCGTATAATCAAGGCCACCGAAAATAGATCCATCTTTTGGTGGTCTCGGTATAATGCTGTATGACCCGCGAGGTTTTCCTACTGATACACCTTCAAACTTTTTCCTGTCAATTTCCGTTTCACCGCTGAATGACCCCACTGGTCCCAGTGCTTGGCTTTTGGCCTAAATTCTACATTCGATTCAGTTCAATATAGACAAACATATTTGGATAATCAAATAACTTGCTATTCAAATATTCGGTGTGTGTGTGTGTGTTTATTTTTTTTTATTTTTTATCTTCTATGAATTTTGGTATATATTCCCCTTCTGCATCTTTTCTCTGGGAATTTTGCATTTGCTTTGAATCGCTTCCCTTAACCCTTCCGTCCCTGCATTTTGCTCCTGCATCAGTGGGCGCAAACGGTCGGGATTTTCATTTCTCCCGAAAACAAAATGACAACATGGCGTCTCTTAACAACGCGGGGCCATTGTTCCGTTTGCAGGGAAAATAAAGGGAACTTCTTTGATGACGCTTTTCTGGAAAGTTTTTTTTGGGGGGGAGTTTCTGTTTGCCGACAAAAGGATCCTGTTTCGCTCACGCGCTGAAATTTATTTCGGGATTTCCGCAGGAGCTTTCTTAAGGAAAACATTGCACGACGGAGGAATTCAGATGTGGAGGAGGAGGAGGAGGAGGAGGAAGCGTTTACTCTCAAGATTTTCGGGGTTACTTCCAGCAATTTCCTGGGAATGTTGAATATCAAAAGGCAAAGTGATCTTAAAACTGAATCACGTATCCATACATGCATTCAGATCTTGGTTGAATAAAAATCTCGCTGACCTATATTGAATTTCAGTTCTCTCTATAATGACACAGTTCGATGAATGTATAATCTGTTCTAGTACGTTTTTTATGTTAAGAAGTCTGGCTGTCTTATGACTCACGGCGTAGTCGAGCAATGTTTAACTTGACAAGTACAGTTTCTTTTTAATCTTAGAATATTCAAGTCTCATTGTCGAAGAACATGCTACCTTGTTGCACATACGTGTGTGTGTGTGTATATATATATATATATATATATATATATATATATATATATATATATATATATATATATATATATATATATATATATATATATATATATATATATATATATATAAAACAGTGAGAGATCGAGATGTTAGATACTGCGATGACCTTTGGTACCGGAGTGTTAATTTTCTATCCACCAGTTTGATGAAAGGTAATCGACTGAAGTCCCGTGTAAACAACATTCCAATACACCGTCAAAAAAAAAAAACGGAAATCTTAAATCATGATTTGGTCACTGGAAACGTCTGTCAGGATCACAGTGTTGTATTTATTCATAGCTGTAAAAAAATAATTTCCCAATCTTACGTACAGTAACCCAAGGAGCTATTGGTCCAGACTTCCTTTCATCTTGATAATGAATAATCTTAATACCTGCTTATATAACATTGCGTCATTGACCTTTATAAAGATTTCAAAGATAAAAGATGTTAACGATAAACGGAGGAAGCAAATCTGTGTTATTCTTACGCCCAACATGGAGATGCACTCAGCCTCCGCGTGGCGGGAAAGGAGAGAGCCCAAAAATATCTATAACGACCGAAATCCAATAACAACTCCCGATAAACCCGAGAAAATACGCCTCAAAGCTTACTAACGAGAGCCCATTAAATTTCTTTTAACGACTTACGCTAACTGTAGCTGACTGTGCACACACAGTCAGGTTCAATAGATGTGCAAATAGCTTTCTGTTTTGCGTTAGTCTATTTGCACGGACGTTTCGGTCTGAGAGAGAGAGAGAGAGAGAGAGAGAGAGAGAGAGAGAGAGAGAGAGAGAGAGAGAGAGAGAAGCTTCATAACTATTGCTTGTTTTGTTCTGTTTCACAGGATATTGTTCTGGTGTCTGCAGCAATAATATTCCGGGTATCACAGGGTCAACATTGAGTGAACAAACAAACATGAATATACAAGCACATACATGTACACATGCACATACACACACACATACACATAAATGCTTTAGAAAACCTGTGAGATGTTGTTTTTTTATATCAACTAAGGATACAGGAACTGTGGTATCAGCTGGAAGGATTTTCCTTACCCTCTGTGCATCGGCGTTCTAATGTCCTTTAATGTAAACCCATTGGACTGACAAATTTTGACATCGCCGAGGTGAGAATTCAGTCTCTCTCTTCTTGAAACAAACAAAACGTTTTGGCAGAATATATGAACAAACTACGATCTTAGGGAAGCTTTCGTTTTCTGAACAAAAGGAGACATTGCAGTAAACATTGTTCCCATATCAGAAGCTATGAAATTATCCCCTTTTAACCCTCGAAGACCAATCAATGTACAATATACTGCAAGAGGCTTCGGTATCTGATATCATTTCGGAAACGTTCGAGCCAGTCTGTGTACAGTGTTATTTCTTGGTCAATAACGCTCATAGTGAGGAAAAGAAGCACACCATAATTCTCTCGGGTCTTTTCAGAAACATTTCATGTGGAATGACGTGAATACAGCGGAGAAAGGCAGATTTTCTATCTAAAACCCCCTTTTTGAGCCCCGACCACCGCCCCTCTGCGCGAAAGTCAGCTGCAGGCAGGTTGAGGAGCTTCCTTCCACTTTAAAGCACACAGCTGGAGAATGTTCCTGTCCTTTATAGTCCTTACATAATGGAGGAGAATTTTCCCCTTCAGCGCCTTCCTCAGGAAAGTACAACTTTAATTGGAGTGGCTTATTCGCGCTGGCGGTGTTTACGATCTTCTCGGCAGTCGACAGAAATTTGTAAAACTACTCATCAGATTCATGACGACGAAAGCAGAAATTATTATTAATCAGCTCCGGGAAATCTAGATCACTTTTCTTTACCTCACAACGCACCTCCCACACGCGTAGTATCATTACTTAATTTCAAAGCTATCTTACGGACAGGCAAGAAAAAAAGGAGTGAATAATAATTCCCGCTAATTTCGTAGTTCAGGGTAATAGCAAAATAACAAACAGACTCAATGAATATCCAGCCACCTTCTAATTTCCCTGGAGGAGGAAATTACCCACTCTTAAGTTTCAGCCCAAGAGGACGTTCTTGAGTTTTGCTTCAATTTACAAAATTGCACTGAAACTGTAATGAGGTTGAGGAAGATTCTAGACAAGAAATGTTTTTGGAAAACAGTAAGATAATATACCTGCTCATTAGGATTGTTTACCAAGGGGATTAAATTAGGTATTTCGTATTTCGACCAAAATAACTGTATGGGTGATTTCACGCAAAGACAGTGCATGATAATTTGAAAAATTCTCTGATAAATTGTTTTTGTTTTGACAGTGAAT
Source organism: Macrobrachium rosenbergii (assembly GCF_040412425.1). NCBI lineage: Eukaryota > Metazoa > Arthropoda > Malacostraca > Decapoda > Palaemonidae > Macrobrachium > Macrobrachium rosenbergii. Next base: position 15,263,404 of record NC_089772.1, read on the forward strand.
TTTCTTCCATTGTTTGTATACACGATTTTTTGGGGGTATTTATTTTCCAGATCAAATTTACGATAACGTTCCCAGACGCACGATTATGGCTAACCTTTAACCTTAAATAAAATAAAAACTGCTGAGACTAGAGGGCTGCAATTTGGTATGTTTGAGGATTGGAGGGTGGATGATCAACATCCCAATCTGCAGCCCTCCAGCCTCAGTAGATTTTAAGATCTGAGGGCGGAAAGAAAAGTGCGGACAGAATAAAGTGAGGAGACACATACTACCTTAAAACCGGCGCAATAGTTTTCATTTGCATAAAACTAAAAAACACACACATAAGCACACGAACAGACTTATCCTCATTTTAATCGATGAATTAGAAAATTTGTTTTCGGACACTTTTACAAAGATATCGCGAAGGGCGCTTCTCGAGATGGAGCCAAGGGCAATTATTCCTAGATCTATTGGGGAAGTTGGCAGACAAATCTGCTATTGATGACGCCATTTGTAGATCGGAGGCGAAGTTCGTATCTCCACTATCAACAGCTGTTTCCTAGAGATGTATGATCCTTTGGAACGAGGGCCTCTCTCTCTCTCTCTCTCTCTCTCTCTCTCTCTCTCTCTCTCTCTCTCTCTCTCTCATATTAAGAATAGCTCATAAGAATGAGATTTCATCATAAGAGTTCAAATATATATAAATATATATATATATATATATATATATATATATATATATATATATATATATATATATACTATACACACACACATGCACACACACCTACACATATGCACATGCATATGTGTAAGTACAGTTTTGTCACATATACATACGAGTGGTTTTTTTCCTGTTCACATATGTTACCCCTCAAATATCATTTCATATCGCATCAAATATACAATATGAAAATAACTTACCTCATGGGGAATTAGTACATTAACAGGTGCCTCTGCCCCGGCCAGCACTCGAACTCTGGCCTTTGGTTCCACTCATCCTTTATAATTCCCTCATTAGCACCGAACCGAACGTCCTGCTCCGGATCCTGACAGTGGCAAATACGCTTATCGATTATAATTCCCCTCCAGACCATTTATCTCCAAGAGAATTCGATAATAGCATATATACATATATATATATATATATATATATATATATATATATATATATATATATATATATATATATATATATATATATATATATATATATATATATATATATATATATATATATATATATATACAGTATATGTGTGTGTAGTACATATGAAGTATTTTCGTGCTTAACAGAAATTTTATAAAACCACTCGTTAAAATGGCAGGAAACACTTCTAATCACACACACACTTCCCTCTCTCATTCCACATGCACCTATTCACGCCAAATCCTCTTCTTCTTATTCTTCTCTGGAACCTCGCCAAAATGAAAAAGCACAAACCAAGAAAAGGAACTTTGAATAGGAGGAACGAGGGGCGAAGGATTACTCCCATTGAATTCCTGAAATGATGTTAAAAGCAGTGTGAAAGGGTTTCTTAATCACTATATGCCACTGCCGCTCTCTTTCTGGGAAAGGTGGTTGTCTCTGAGTACCGACGTGAAAAATCTGTGGAAGGAATTCCTGCATCAATGGAGCCGAAGTGTGAGATAAAACAAATTTTAATGCTTCTATTATTATTATTATTATTATTATTATTATTATTATTATTATTATTATTATTATTATTATTATTATTATTATTATTATTATTATTATTTGGGATTTAATGAACACTGTCAAGACTTGTTGGGTAAGAGTAGTTCTTTTGGTTCTGAACTTATATATGAAATGTATTTATGTGCAAAAGGTAATATGAATAGCTTATAAAAAACAACGACAGGAAATTGAGACCAATCTCAGGGTCACTTATTAACTCCATAACCAACAGCTAAGGTAACATAAGTAACAAATTAGTTTTAGAGAGTCCGGTCTGTTCTGATGAATTCTCATAGTCTTTACTTATTTTTTTTCCGTTTGGTATTCCTCCTCTAAACTTTGTTTTTTTCTTGTCTTCCATACTAGACTGTTCCCTTATTAGGACCCTTTAGGCTATATTTTCCATGAAATTTAAACGACAGGGCACTGATATTTTTAGTTTTCTGTAAATGAAAACTATTACGCCGGCTTTTCCTGTACATCTGCACTTTATTCTGTCAACACTTTTTCCAATCTGCCCCCAGATCTTAAAAACTACTGAGGAGGCTAGAGGGCTGCAAATTGGTATGTTGATCATCTACCCTCCAATCACCAAACATACCATACTGTAGTCCTCTAGCCTCAGTAGTTTTGATTTTATTTAAGGTTACAGTTAGCCATCATCATGCTTCTGGCAACTATATAGGATAGGCCACCACCGTGCCGTGGTTAAAATTTCATGGATCTCAGCTTATACAGCATTATACCGAGACCACCGAAAGATAAATCTATTTTCGGTGGCTTTGATTATACGCTGTAGCGGCTGTACAGAAAATTCGATTGCGCCGAAGAAACTTCGGCGCATTTTTTACTTGTTTTCATTCTGTGATTCCTTTGGTGTGTAAGATGACCAGCCACGAGTGTCTATTGTTGGGTCTCTACTCAAGGTTACGCCCTTTTCTCTCTCTCTCTCTCTCTCTCTCTCTCTCTCTCTCTCTCTCTCTCTTTGACACCAGAAGTGAAGAGCGATCCATGAGTGCTACGCTCAGGCCACTAGAGGTCTATTGTCGACGGGTGCGCTAAGGGTGAGAGATTCCCTTTGGCCTCTGGGAAACTTTAGCTCTTCACGGCTTTTGTGTTTAGTGAAGAATAGTTTGTAAGAGGGTGTGTTGTTCCAGCTTTACAACAGACGACCTGCCATTTCTTAGGTAACTGGCGAAGTACAAAAACATTCCAGTCACTGGGGAGAAATTAGGCAAGGAGATGTTGAAAGGCACCCAGCAACAATTGAAAGAGCACGTCCTGTCGAAGAAGGCCATATCATGAAGTGAAGATGATTTATAATTAGCTTTAACGCTTATAACATGAAATGCTCTAGCGTCAAATCTAAGAGGCCAGTATAGAGTTCTTCGACAGGACGTGCTCTTTCCATTGTTGCTGGGTGCTGCCTTTCAACATCTCACTGCCTAATTTCTCCCCAGTGACTGGAATGTTTTTAGTTTTCTGTGAAAGAAAATTATTGTGCCGGCTTTGTCTGTCCGTCCGCACTTTTTCTGTTCGCCCTCAGGTCTTAAAAACTACTGAGGCTAGAGGGCTGCAAATTGGTATGTTGGTCATCCACCCTCCAATCATCAAGCATACCAAATTGCAGCCCTCAAGCTTCAGTAGTTTTTCTTTTATTTAAGGTTAAGGTTAGCCATAATCGTGCGTCTGGTAACAATACAGGACAGGCCACCACCGGGCCGTTGTTAAAGTTTCATGGGCTCATAAATCATTATACAGAGACCACCGAAAGATAGATCTACTTTCGGTGGCCTTGATTATACGCTGTACAGAAAAAGAAAAAAACTTGTTATAAAAATTTGACTGTTGATTTCATTCCATCTGCATTTCAGTTCGTTTAACTAGTCCACAAGTCATTAGTCATTAGTTTATGCCAGAATACTACTATTCATATAAAGACCATTTCTAGTTACTTGAATAACTACAAATGGCTATTTTCCAGCTCTGTCTGAAAATGTAATATCTGGACTTGTGCAAAAGAGCAGTCAATTAAGGGGAGACCATTTTTCAGGTTCATAAAACACATACAGTATTACCAATCGTGAATTTCAATCACGGTGTTAAGGCTGGTATATTAATATTTCTTTTCCGGGAAGGACTGGAAGCGAAAATCAGGAAGTAATTAAACCCTGATTTTCCGCATCAGCAACATCCAGTATTTCATTTGAAAGTAATCCGCATTTCATTTTTTTTAACATAGAAACTGGCCTCATTCTGATTTCTCTTGACCATCAGTGTTTGAACAGATTGAATCTGCGGTATATCGAGATTTAATTATTATCACATATTCAATAGCAAAAGTATATTTTATTGAAATGAAATCATTTTGTGACAATGGCGTCACGGCATATATGTGAAAGTTAGGCCTGGTCGGTGAGGTACAGTTATCCAGTGGTTCTCAATATTTTTCGAGTGATGGCTCCCTAACTAATGTAATCATTAACTTGGCACCCGTTCTTCACCATCCCACCATATCGCATGAATTAACTTCTTATTTAATGAATAAAATTACTAACTACTATATATATATATATATATATATATATATATATATATATATATATATATATATATATATATATATATATATAATATTACTATATTAGAGTAGACACACTGATAATAATTACATGAAGACATCTGCAAACTTTTTTTTTTTACAAATGTTCATTGAGATGATCTAGCCAAGACAAAATTCCTGACAATCTTGCGGCACCCCTTCCTAGGCACTGTCTGTGAATAATTGCAGAAATGCAATTATCCACTGAAAGCCAATCAAGAATGAAGGAATGGGTTCCAATTTAAATTAGAAAGGAATAGATTAATAAGAAAAATAATTATTGCTGCACGAGAGTTAACTGCATAATTTATTTTCTCAAAATTGTATTATTTCTATTATAGATCTTTTATTTTTCCCCATTTTTATATTTCTTATTTATGTTGTTTTATTATCTAAATCTTCAATATTATTATTTTGTCATTATTTTTCATGGGGTGGCACGTGCCCAGGTGATTGTTATAATTCCAATATCTTTGTCCAGAAGATCCGATCTGAATAAAGTCAGATTGTTGGTCGTTAATCAATACAGATGAATAGAATCTGTACTGTTAACTTGTAAACCGATGTAGATGAATCGAATCAGTACAGATACCTAAAGAGAAAACTATGTATGCACTCGCCCCTACCCAGAAAAGAAAGAGAAATTGAAAGCCCTCCAAAAAAATGTGGGTTTCAAAACTTTAAACTTTTGCTGGTAACGAGAAAGCAATGGAGGGTGACACGCATGTTGATTTCATTTCAGGAAACAGGTTTTCCAATTTATTGCCGTATGGGCAAAACTTTATTGAATTTGGGGCTTTTGGGAGAATTGCTGTCTTTAGCCTTGAATATTTATGTGTAAGTTTATCAAGTCCTTTATTTTCTTCATGACACTAAACCTCTTCTATTTTATTTGATATTTTTATGCATAACATGCACTGATTTTTCGCGGATCAAGGCAAGACCGCATCTTTCTCAACTACCAATCTATCCCTGAACAGATTTTTATTTTTGTAAAGGAAGAAAAGGTGGTCTAAGAGGAATGAGATAAAATGAAAATTTTAGTACAAAAGTGAGACAAAATTAATATCTATGCATGACAAATAAAAAATGCGCCGAAGTTTCTTCGGTGCCATCGAGTTTTCTGTACAGCTGCTACAGCATATAATCAAGGTCGCCGAAAATAGAGCTATCTTTCGGTGGTTTCTGTATAATGCTGTATGAACCGCGGCCCATGAAACTTTATCCACAGGGCGGGTGGTGGCCTGGCCTATATCGTTGCCAGATGCACGATTATGGCTAACTTTAACCTTAAATCAAATAAAAGCTACTGAGGCTACTTGGCTCCAATTTGGTATGTTTGACGAGTGGAGGGTGGATGATCAACATACCATTTTGCAGCCCTCTGGCGTCAATGGTCTTTAAGATCTGAGGGCGGACAGAAAAACTGCGGACAGAAAAAAGTGCGGACGGATAGACAAAACCGGCACAATAGTTTTCTTTTCAGTATATAAACTAAAAAGTGGGTTCAAGTGATCCAATATGCAAATCATTCTTGAACCTCGTCAAATCATTGTTTTATTGTTCAATGACTGTTCTGCCCTAAGATGGAAAACTGCAGTTTCTGCAAAATTTTCGAAATTGAGATATGCCACCTATTGGGCTCGTGAAACACTAATACAAAAGTTACGGCAGTTCCATAATTATTCTTCAGTGCTTTATTTAAGGGGTTCCATTTGCAATATTTGCAAAATCAGTAGTAAGGTAAGGGAAAACTGCAGCATCTACCATTTTTCTCAGTTTTGTATTTTTTGCAGTCTTCCATTTTAGGGCAGTGTTGTTGTTATATACGAAATAAAAGGCTGTCTTAAACAGCAAGCCAAAGGTTTTCAAGGAAACCAATGGACGTTCATCCCACTTAAGTTCTAGGACAAATTGGATCCTAATCCAATGTCTCTAAACGCGCGTTTTCTTCGAGTCCCGTTACAATGTTTGTTCCCGAGTTTGGGCCCCCCCCAAAAAAAAACTATTGTCACTGAGTTTTATATCAACAAAATAGGATTTTGGCTCTTTATTTTGGATATCCAGAAGGGGCGTTTACTTTCAACTTTCGCTTTTCTCCTCTCCTCATTCGATTACATGCAAATTCTCTCTCTCTCTCTCTCTCTCTCTCTCTCTCTCTCTCTCTCTCTCTCTCTCTCTCTCTCTCTCTCTCTCTCACGCATTCAATAATAAGGATTTTGTTTGGAAAAGTGAAAGAGAAAGAAGAAGATAAAAATGGGCTTGAGAGCATTGTTTCTGCAACCTTTCCAGTGTCCTATTTTCACTGTCCATTCTTCCTCAGGCAACTGAACGCACCAAGAGCTGGTTTTATTTTACTTTTCCAGTCTCTATCGGAGTGAAGTAATTTAAGCCTCATATGCAGTTACTCAAAATTATTTTTACTGCCAAGTCGGTTTTTATCAACGTTATTACAGTACTTGGAAAAATCTTTAAAAGAACTTTCAAGAGAGACAGGTGAAAATATTTTAGCAAAATGTAAGTAGAATGAAATTGCAGCATAAGACGAAGGAAGTACTTGAGATTTTTTTTTTTTTTTTGGTAACTCTTAATTTTTTTGTTTGCTGAGCGATATAATTCCGTAATCTTAATGCCTGTTTCCACAAAGTTCAGCATGAGCATGGCCTGTGAAGCTTATATGCTTGTTTATGGTCTTTAATACTCTAATTGGCTTCCGGGCTCTCCAGTAAGATTATACTGCGCAAGTTTGATTAATTGGGCTATTGAAAAACTTGATTAAAAGGGTCTTAGTCCAAGCACTTATTTCCCCTCTCTCTCTCTCTCTCTCTCTCTCTCTCTCTCTCTCTCTCTCTCTCTCTCTCTCTCTCTCTGAAGATTATACTGCGCAAGTTCGATTAATTGGGCTATTGAAAAACTTTATTAAGAGGGTCTTAGTTTAAGCACTTATTTCCCCTCTCTCTCTCTCTCTCTCTCTCTCTCTCTCTCTCTCTCTCTCTCTCTCTCTCTCTCTCTCTCTCTCTCTACATAATCTTAGGATGAAAGTGAAAATCAATTTTAATAACATTCATGAATTACAACCAATAAGCCTATTCGCTATTCACCTTTAACATTAAGAACGGAAAGAGACGGAACATGAATTATCTGTTATATAAAAAAAAAAACTATTTAGTTGCACTGTCGCCATAATGTCATTGTTGAAGAAAATTCATTCCTTCTGTAAAATTCAAGGCACATGGATCCTGCTAAAATATTACTTTCACCGAGAAATGCGAAGGAGTGATGCACAAAACGCCAGGGGAAAGTTTTTCGAGTCGGGTATTTTACTGCTTTCCATTTCATGGATGAAATGCTCCCGATAATTATCGCCGATCTAATTATACCTAATTTCGTTCTGACCCCGGCCATTCAGAATTCATGGCCAGTGAATACTAATCAGACTGGAAAGCCGTGCTTACAAAAGGACCTGTTTTTCCTGTCAGAGACCACCGAAGGGGATAATGGAGAATGAAGAGATGCGAAGTTTATCAACGTAGATTCCAATTTAAAGCAGGAGAATCTATTCGAATAAAGATTATCAGTAACAAAAAAAGCCATTCTATAAAATGGCTATATGTAATCATTTTGACCAGTCCTGGGTTGAGCCTTGATTAGTAGGGTTTTGTTTTCAGTCGATAACAAATGGCAAGGCAGTCAACTCAGGTCAGCCTGCCGAATGTCTTCCAGTAATTGTGGATATTTCTACCCTTAAATGGAAAACTGCAGTATATGCAAAATTTTAGAAATTGAGACATGCTACCTATTGGGCTCATGAAACTAATAAACAAGTTACTGCAGTTTCAGAACGATTCTTCAATGCTTTATTTAGGGAGTCCCATTTGCAGTATCTGCAAAATCAGTAGTAAGGCAAGGGAAAACTGCAGCATCTACCATTTTTCTCAGTTTTGTATTTTTACAGATACTGCAATCTTCCATTTTAGGGCAGATTTACTGCTCACAATCTTAAAGAGGGAATACTGTGTTACTTATTAAAAATGCTTTAAACGGCTATTTCTAGTAAACTGAGATAGATTCAACCCTATGAATTTCTTCATTAGTGCAGGAAATGGGTATATTCGATCGAAAACAGCCCGTACTCGGGTCCAGGGGCAAAACTTCTCCCATGGCAAAGGTGGGGGGGGTGGACAAGGCAAAGGTGATATAATCAGGTTATAGAATCGATATAAACCATCTCCACCATGGTTGATGATTGGTTATAAACATTTACAACTTTTATATCCTAATCTAGTTTTCCTTTTCATAACACTTTTTTTGTACTTATACATAATACTGGTAATCTTCTTAGACAAGACGATATGTTACCTAGCTGTAGTGCACATAGGGAAATGAAAAATGTTTTTGGTTAGAATATCCCCAACAGTTTCGTCCTCCAATGGACCTCTCCTTGGAGCTTCATTAACAAACGCTCCAAGAAGAGGTCCACTGGAGGACGGAACTGTTGGGCATGTTCTAACCAATAAATCTTTCATTTTCCCATGTGAAATACAACTAGATACGTACACATGTGCAAATCTTTTGGTGAAAACAAGTGTATTTTCTTTATTAAACAAAACGTTTTGCTTTGCCCTGATTTTTGCATCTGCATCACCACTTCAAGAGGGTCAGGAGATACACAGGAAAAGAAGAAAGGAAAGCTAAAAGGGGAAAATAAATGGAGCTGAACGGAAACCCGCCATAAAAGCAAGGTGTACACGAAATTCACATTCTTCTGAAAAAGATGAAAAATTGAAAAAGGGCTCGGGAGAAGCTTTACATAGTCGTTCGGCTTGATAGGATCTTCGCTTGCGTCTCTAGAAGTCTTCGTACCCAAAGGAATTCGATATTCAGGCGACGTCTTCTTTTTAACAAAGGAAGAAACAAAAATGTCCGTCGATTCCGATCAGCTGTGCAAGGAGCCATTGTGAGCGTGGAAGGAGAGATTTCTTTACTTGAAACTGTTACATATATTTGCCCATACACCCAAGTCATTGATATCATCATACATCCTCTGCATTCCGTCTGGAAAATACTGTTGTTTTGAAAGTTTCGACGGAAAGGAAGTTCTCCTTCCATGCTCACAATGGCTCAATGCACAGCTGATCGGAATCGACGAACATTTTTCTTCTCTCCTTCGTTAAAAGGAAGATGCCGCCTGAATATCGAATTCTTCTGGGTACGAAGACTTCTACAGACACAAGTGAAGATCCTATCAAGCCGAACAGCTATGTTAAGCCTTCCCCAAAACCTTTTCAATTTTTCATCTTTTTTTAAAAGGAAGTGAATTTTGTGTACTACACCTTTCTTTTACGACGGGTTTCCTTTCAGTTTTATTTATTTTCCCATTTTAGTTTTCCTTTTTCTTTTCTCGTTTATCTCCTGCCCGTCTTGAAGTGGCGATGCAGACGCAAAAATTAGGGTGAAACGTTTTGTTTGAAAAGAAAATACTTCTCAAGAATGCAGAGCGATTATTGTGTTCATCTTGTAACTGTTTTTGATACTTGCTATAGTGGAGTATTATCCTAATACCCTGCTTTGTATTTTTATTATACTTATAAAACATTTCCTACAGAAACTTCAACTTTTTATTACGCTTGTTGCGATTATATATCTTTATCAAAGTGATACTAAGTACCGATCTTCATTGTGGGTTTT